>NW_019396183.1:280202-348319 GCF_000591075.1 Eurytemora carolleeae
GGGCTTTTCAAAAATGTATAATTTGTCATTTTTTGGACAAATTTTTTTTTGCAAACATTTTTACTATAAAACTGGATTTTGCGATAAAAAATTCAATTTTTGCAAATTTGCAAATTTTTTTGCAGATTCTAAAAGTAGAGCACAAGAGCTTTCCAATGATGTATCATTTGTCATATTTGGACATCAAACATGGGATTTAGAGGGGGGTCAAATTGACCCCCCCCCCCAGCATATCCTGGTTTTCAAGTACCCCAGCAGAGATAGGGTTAACATATTTGCCTCAAATTTTTAATGAGGAACTCAGTAGCACAACGTGAATGGTCTTTGCTTTGTTTTTAGATTCTAAGTTGAGCGATTCTGCTTCTATATGGAAAAATGGGTAAACTCTTAATTTACGACAACGCGCGGGTAAACGGTGGGACTATATATGACTACCCTGGGCAACGTTGGGTTTCCAAGCTTGTCTAATATGAGATAGATGTTAAATGTATATATTATTTTTGTTGTTTACTTTAAACTATATGTTTATTTATGTTTGAAAAAAGTTTTGGTTTATAAATATTTACAGGGTTGAGAGACTGGGAGTAAACAGCAACCAGTCACGTTTTCTAAACTACACTTTTCGTACTTTATATCTTCTTATCTACTTTATATAAAGCTGCTTGTATGTTGATCATAACTCAGGAACCCCTTCACTAATTTGCCTCAAATGTTTACTGAGGAACTCGGTAGAACAACGGCAATGTTTAAAAGGCCTAAGTTGAATTGGTTTACTAACTTTGCTTCCAAGCGAAGCTGGGTTCCCAAGCTAGTAAGACAATATTTTTTACATAAAATTAGTAATCTTTGTTTGTTTGTTTGTATGTCCGATCATAACTCATGACCCCCTAACCGATTTGCCTCAAATTTTGATTGGGGATCTCGGTAAGCCACGGGAATGTACTATAGCTAGGTTTAAAAGGTCTGAGTTGAATCTTAATTAGGAAAACAAATTTGTTTTCAATCAAAGCTGGGTTCCCGAGCCAAGTAAGACAATATTTTTACATAAAAAGACCCAATTTTCTGAAATAAAAATGAAGTAAGATGCAATTAAAACAATGCAATTAAAACAATGCAATTTAAACAATGCAATTTAAACAATGCAATTAAAACAATGCAATTAAAACAATGCAATTAAAACAGTGCAATTAAATCAATGCAATTAAAACAATGCAATTAAAACAATGCAATCAAAACTAAAGAATCAATACTTTTTTATGTTAGAAACTCTATATTTTTTTCATTTGTGCCAGAATCCCCCCCCCCCCAACTCCCATTTTTAGTTTTCTATTTACAGTTGAAGGGTTGAATTACATTTGTCTATAAAATGAAAGTGCAGTGGATTGTAAACAAAGCAATTGTTAGAGAAATCAATTTATATTTTTTTTATATATTCAATCCCGCTTCTTTTATTTAGATTGAAAATGTTCAAATGGTTTACTGTGATCTTGACGTTTGTAGCCTGGTTGGTGTCGGTCGACTCTACACTTGGTAGTCCAGACTGGATAGTACCACTGAATGCGTATACTGTACATGTTGTACCGGATCGGATCTTGCAAAGTTTAGAGTGATGTGGTGTGTTCAGGGGGAGTTAGGAAGATGACTGTTAGCTGGACCCAGATCATTCAAGATGGTGATATTCAAGTAACTTGTAAACCTCTTTTATAACAACATTATATATATATGTATAATTTTTTAAAATCTTAAATGTCGTCTTCTTATTCCAAAATTTGACGAAGTCTTGTAAAGAAAGACCATTGTGGTTTAGATTGGAAATTTTTGAGAACATTTAAATATTTTCATAGTTTAAATTCTAATTTTCCCCCTCCAAATTCTGATTTTCTCCCCCCCCCCAAAATTCTGTTTTCCCCCTCCAAATTCTGATTTTCGCATCCATATTCTAATTTTCTCCCTCCAAATTCTAATCTTCCCCTCCAAAATATTCTAATTTACTCCCTTCCAAATTATCCTGATTTTATCGTTAATTCTTCAATGCTCTGGATTTTCCATTTTCAATCTGTCAATAAAGCCATATTATAAACAAAATATTTCAGTCAAATATTGTGAATGCTAAGTGCATATTCGTAAAAAGGAAAATGTATTTTGGGTGAAAGGAAACATGTTTCAGCTGAACCACCAGGAAAAATCGAATTTTTTATTCAAATGAAAAATCAGCGGTTGTCAAAATTTATGAACAGAGAGCAGTTGTAGGTTAGCAGGTAAAGAAATAATTCTACTTTGACAAGTTTAAGCTAGACTTGGCATGAAAAGATGAATAAAATGATTAGAATGAATAGAATGAATAAAATGAATAGAATGAATAAAATATATAGAATAAATAAAATGAAAGAATGAACAAAATAAATCTATCTATCTATCTATCTATCTATCTATCTATCTATCTATCTATCTATCTATCTATCTATCTATCCATCTATATATCTATTTATCTTTCTATTTATCTATATATCTACCTATTCATGCCTCTGTATTCTATTCAAGTCTGTTCTAGATAAATCACCAACATCTTAACTTTTCACACAAGATATATAAAGCTTTCACCGTAGTCTAAACCTGAACCTAAACCTAAACCTTAACCTAAACCTACACCTAAAACTAAAACTAAACCTAAGCCTGGACTTAAACCTAACCTTAAACTTAAATCTGAACCTAAATTTAACCTAAATTTGGACCTACAGCAGTTCTGAACCTGAAGTTCTAAAACTAAACATAATCATAAACCTATACATAAACCTATGTAAGCTGGGTTCTTGTCGCCTATAAGTCGGCCTGGTACTTTAATAATCCAAAGTTTGCCTTGTAAACCAAACCCTGAGAATTAACGCTTAACATGCCTAATTTAAAGGGGTTTCTCGTTAAACCTCTCATTCTCCTCAATTATTGAAAACTTTTCCTTTAAAGATTAAATCCTTAATATAAAAGCTGTAAAGTTACCCTAGTGCATAGTTTTAAATTCATCTAACTTTAATGAAATATATTTTATATGATCAATAAACCTATCATAAAATGTTCTTAAAATACCTTAACGATTATTATACAACCTTAAGTCTCTTCCACTTAGGTTTTCCGGCGAAAATTTAGCATTTTTCAAGAAAAAGTTTGCTAATTTCTACAGAAAATTTTCGCGAAATTTTACACTTTTTCGCGAAAGTTTTCTTTCGCTGGAAACCCTACTTACATGTTAAGATTGCGGGATGGAAATTATCAAACCGGGGAAGTTATGAAAAATATATATCAGAATTAAGCGCGCCCCCCCCCTTAAATTTAAACCTGAAATTTAAAATTACGTCTGCTACCACCGTTTCTTTAATGTTGCATTAATCTAATCAGCTTACCCAGGAAACCAAAAAACGTTCAATAGTTGTACATTTAAAAAATCATCAATAAAAATGAAAAAATTAAATTAAATTAAAATTGCAGCTTTATAGTTTTTAACGCTAAATAAATACAAAATTAAGTTTTTGTTAAAGAAAATGTTTCTACCATTTTCATATTTCAAAATATTTCGGTTATAAAATTGGATTATGAATTTTGACTAAATACAAATTAGGCTCAAACATATTTCTGAGAATTTCTGGAAAAGTTTTTCCAGAAATTAATTATTTTTGTATAATATACTGGGATCTACACAATTTTGAAATTCAAATTGGGCCATCTTAGAAATGTCATCAGGGCATCTCCCAATTTTATTTATATCTTACCCACACTTTTGCACTTTTCTGTAGCCTTGTTCATCTTAAAGCATTGTTTTCAAGTTTACATATTGTAATCAATTTTAGATCAGAAATTCTAAATTTTTATTTAATTTAATATTGATATGTTTATCAGACATTGCTTTTAAAAACCCAATTTTAAACAATTCACAACAATTTTAAGTTGATTAAAACTCTTGTTAAATATTTGTTGTCTCACCTCTGAATAGTCAGGATTTCCTCGTGTACAGATTACAGACTGAGACAGTGTCTTCCACTGAATATAAACAAGGAGAATTGAATACAAGGAGGGGCAATAGGGTTTCCGTGCACTTTGCTGTGACGTTTTTGGACTGCTGGAGAACTAGTTTTTGCGTAACAACAATAATAAAGATTGTAAACAATAACACAAATGATAAACAGACATTTGGTGTATCTCTGGCGTTAGATGAAGATTCACCGTATACTAACTCATGTTTGTTTACATTAGATCGGCTGCCTTTATTATTGTTGTTACGCAAAAACTAGTTCTCCAGCAGCCAAAAAACGTCACAGTAAAGTGTACGGAAACCCTATTGCCCCCTCCTTGTATTCAATTCTCCTTAAATATAAATATAGATAGTATACAATACATTGCTCATTTTACATGTCATAGACTGATACTGTGTTAGTTAGCGTCATTGTGAATATCAATACAATGAAGACATCTTTCTATTTCCATTTTTGATTTCTACCAAGCACAGCGCTTTCAAAAAGTATGGATACACATAAAGATGAAAAAAGCTTCTTTTTGATTACTTGTAAATTTTTGATTTGAAAAATCTTGTTGAAAACAAACTATAATAGAAAAGTCGTCTTGATTGTATTGATATACATGTTGATCACTGTGCAATAAAAGATAATTCTTTAAAAATCCATGTTTAGAGGACTAAGGTATGTGGATGTTAGTTACAGATGGCCAAACCCCATGGACCAAATTGACTACAATTTTTGGGGGGAACCCATGAGTACCCCGAAGTAACATGGGCTACAAAAACAGATTTTTTTCTTTCAAATTAAATTTTTTTGCAGTGTTTTTAAAATTCCACACTTTGCACTTCAGCCTTTAGTTTCTTAGATAAGAGTACAGTGTAAAATTTAAGAATTGTACGCACTGTTAGTAAAAAAGTAATGTTTCTCTAAAAAAGGAAACAAATGTATCATTTATCGGGATTCAATGATAAACCCTTGGGCTACGCCCTCGGGGTTATCATTGAATTCCTCGGGGGTTTAAATTTCCATTGATTCTAATTTGTATGAGAGTAAATGACATTTCTTTTTAAAGAGGGGATTCAATGATAAACCCGAGGGCTTGCGGATTTTGCGGATTTTTTTTTGCCTTTGTAGATTTTCAAAGTATCTTTCAATGAAAATATCCCGGCGGGATTAAATGAAAATTGTTGCATACCAAAAAACCAGCTTTTTATAAAGGAATGTTAATGTATCCTCCGACCGTAGGGTTTCAAGTTTTGATCCAGTTTTGGGCATGTTCCTTTTACCTTGTTCTCTGGACTGTTCTTGATGGTGGCCATCAGCTCATGTCTCAGGGTCTCCAGCTGGTTCATACCCAACCTAGGGACTACATCCTTACCTATAAGAAATACATAAATAAACAAATAGTATAGGTTAGTAATATTATTCTTCTTCTTTAATTATTTAATCAAAAACAGGGTTTTGTTTTTGAACAAACATTTTTGCAAAATTGGCTGGTAGGCTTAACTCCTTACTTATAATATATTTATCTCTATATTTACAAACACTAGCCACCTTATATATTTTAATAAAAGATTGAAGTTTCAATAGAAGACAATCATAACAACAATAATCATAATAATAATACCTACCCACAACAACACTTGTTATAAACTCTTTACTGGCCAGCATAGCTTGCTCACTAAAAATAAATTTTAATATTATTCTTATTTATTTTAAAGTCTAAAACTTTGTAGAACTTCTTAGGTAACATAGTTACCTAAGATAAGAAGTCCACCTGGTCGTAATAACCTGTAGCATAGTTACCTAAGATATCCACCTGGTCGTAATAATGTGTAACATAGTTACCTAAGAAGTCCACCTGGTGGTGATAACATGTAACACAGTTACCTGAGAAGTCCACCTGGTCATGATAACGTGTAGCATTGTTACCTAAGAAGTCCACTTGGTAGTGAAAACTTGTAGCATTGTTACCTAAGAAGGCCACCTGGTGGTGGTAACATGTAACATAGTTACCTAAGAAGGCCACCTGGTGGTGGTAACGTGTAACATAGTTAGCTAAGAAGTTCACCTGGTCATGATAACATGTAATATAGTTACCTAAGAAGGCCACCTGGTGGTGGTAACGTGTAACATAGTTAGCTAAAAAGTTCACCAGGTCGTGATAACATGTAATATAGTTACCTAAGAAGGCCACCTGGTGGTGGTAACATGTAACATAGTTAGCTAAGAAGGCCACCTGGTGGTGGTAACATGTAACATAGTTAGCTAAGAAGTTCACCTGGTCGTGATAACATGTAATATAGTTACCTAAGAAGTCCACCTGGTGGTGGTAACATGTAATATAGTTACCTAAGAAGTCCACCTGGTGGTGAAAATGCAAAACAAGTAATGTTTGGGAATTCTTGTTTAAGTAGAATAGCAAGTATGGCTGCTGTACCACCACCAAGAGAATGCCCGACGCAAACCTGAAATTTAAAAAAAATGATTTTAAAGCCATTTTAAAAAGAATTTAAAGGTAGATAATAGATATACGTTTATTGGAGATGGAAAGGAATTGAGTCTTCGCCACAAACTCTGATTTTCTAACTTCTATATCTTTGCCTTTCAATGTCGTAGACCTTTGATATTTTAAACTATTATTTCTGCTGGAGCTTATAATCTAAGTTTGAAATATTTAAGATTTACACCATCAGGTTCGCTAGATATAGGGATTGGAAAATTTCAGTTTGTTGCAAAGACTCAATTCCTTTATAAATACTCCCCCCTTCACATAAAAGAGTTTATCCCGGAAACAAATGATGTCTCTCTGGGTCTGAGTTTCTCTTTGATTTCCTGAAACCCGGTGAAACCCTGCCATGTCATTAATAAAACCTGGAATTCAACAGAATCAAAAGATCATAAAACTAAACAGAATTCAAGGGAAAATTGGCTTCACTCACAATACAGGATTTTCTTAGAATTTAAAGCTGCAAACAATCACAAGATAGTTCTTATGGTAAACTAAACTCAAGAAACTATTATTTTTAAATAAAAATATTTTTAAACAAAATTTAAAAAGAGCAGTGAATTTTTTTTCTCTGACTTTTGAATCTTCTATTTATCTGATCATACATCTGTTTAGTTTCTTCTCTTTTAGATCTAAACATTCTAGTCTCTTGAAGACAAGGGAAAAATGCATTTGACACATATTTCTGATTAATACTATTCTTTAATTTGATATCTTGGCTGTATTTACAGTTTTCAGTAATGTCTGACTCAACAACTGTTGAAGTTTAGCTTCAAAACACAATTTACTCAATATTCTTACAGGTTGGAAAAATAAAAATCAAACTGCACTAAGGGGGGTTTTCTGAGGATATCTTTTGTCAGAATTCTGCCTTAACAATTAAACTTTTATGTACATTCATAATAAATAATAAAATTCAAATAAATAATTTATGGTATTGTATCTATACAACTTGTTTCATGCTTTTGTAATCTTCAGGATACTAAAGCAAAGTTTTCTGCAAGGAGATGGAGCATTTTTTATATTTAGATTACAGGGTGTCCAAAAAACGAAGAGTATTCTCAAAATTTAAGTCATTTTCCTACGCAATGAGTGTAAAATATTGCATGACTAAAAATAATAATTCTATGGGCTACTAAGTTTTAAACCATTTCCATAAATGAGATATGATGTTGTTAATGGCAAAGCCAATAATTGACTCCAAGTACGAAAGGGTGAATAAAGCTTACCAATGGGAATGATCTTGTCCCCGACTCTGTTCTCCAATTAAAAGCCTTCTCCAACAAGTTTTCATCCATTAATTTCTTGTAAATATAATCAGCTGCTTGAACCATGCCCTAAATATGGAAAAGCATAGTTGCTTTCTTATGATATATTATATTACAAAAACCTTTGCAAGGCCACTTTAAGCAACCTAAAGGTAAAACTTGTGGTATCTGAACCTTGTTACTTCATGTGCTTAGACAGTCAATTTTTGACGGATTAAACTTTGGAAACCTCAATGGTGTCAGAGATAGACAACTTTCCTTCGATTGGCATAACATCAAAATAAAAAATCCGTAGATCGAAAATGGCAAGAATTAGGATATGATAAATTAATGAATGGACTAATAATATATCATTTACCTTGTGTCCTTTAAAATCTTCGTTAACTGGCTTTAAGGGTAGAATTTCAGATTCTGCATTCAGATCAGTAATTATATCCTTGAATCAAAACAAAAATCATAATATTAATGAAAATTATAATGAAGATAATATAAATAATAATAATGATATATAATTTTTAACACTAAAATAATTAAATGAGTGTGTAAATTTTAGAATTTGAAAAATTTATTTTAAATGTTTTTTAATATTTTGTGTAAAACTCATAAACATATCTCAACATAAATATAATAAAGCCCTTCTCTTCTATAAATATGCTTTGCTTGTCTGGGTGTTGATGAAACCCTTGAGCTACAAAAACTAAAGAAAAAATTTTTTTTTTTAAATCTAAACTTTATCTTTAAAAAATTCCACAGACAATGCTGGGCACATTATATTAATTCATAAAATTAGAATAAGATTTTTGCTTGATATTGACTAATTATTCTGGAAAAAATCCAACACCAATAAATCTGAAATAGTTTATCATCTCTATTTGTATAAAAGTTCTAAGTTCAATGAGAAAAGTTTCTTACATTAATTTCAAACTCAGGTAATTTATTCCACTGCAGTGTGGAATATTATATAAAGTAGAAAATGTTTTTTGATGACTGAAAATTCTTCAAGTTATGTTCATAAAAACAATATAATAAATGATGCTTAATGAATCAAGAACAAAATTACAAAAGCAAATAAGACAGAAATAAATTTGTTAAACCCTTTAGTTTCTAGTGACACATTATGGCTGGCATTGACTGTGACATAAATTCAGAAATTTAAAAGGTACTGTTGTGAATCACACATGCTACTCTATTAATGAAGGAGGTCCCTTGAAGTTATGTCTTCAGCCCCTTTCATAATTTCTACCTGCATGGACAAAGTTCCACGAATGCTGATGACAATTCGAGCCTTGTCAAAGTCGACTCCAATAAAGAATGGAGTCTCTCCGACATCGACATGATAAGTTGCATATACGATCTCTGTCGAATCCAGATGACAGACCTAAACATGTGAAATGTGCAACAGACTCATACAAAAATGTTAAAATTTAATCAGGGCAGTCCAGTTACACAATAAAAAGAACCAACAACTCAAAATAATAAATTTTCAGTAAAAAAAAAAAAAATCTTGACGTATTTTTATCAGACATCGGTTTAAAGGGAAAAACCTTTGAGAATCAGATGTAGAAGGAGGATCACCTGAAATTAAGTCTACTTTCCCTTTAATCCAAGAATTGTCAATAATCAATGTCCATTAGTAATTTGACCAGGTAAAGCAATAATTTAAACAATATTTAATCAATGATTTGATTTTGTAAATCAATAGTTTGACATTGTAAATCCATGATTTTATATTTGCAAATCAATGATTTCATGTGGTAAATCAATGATTTGATATAGGGAATAATGGTTTGATGTAGGGAATCAATAATTTGATGTAGGGAATAATGATTTGATGTAGGGAATCAATGATTTGATGTAGAAAATCAATGATTTCATGTTGTAAGTCAATAATTTGATGTAGGGAATCTATTATTTGACGTGATAAATCGATGAATATAAAGATTGACCTGTTTAAGGGCTGCATAATTGCATAGACAACAATTATCCTCCAGGATTACTGAGTTTACATCTACTTTATGATTGCAGCAGCTCATGCAGCAACAGCTAGAAGAAAATAATATTTTAGAAGGGTCGGAAATATTAATATAATAACAATAAAGAAATTTAATCTAGAAGCTTTAAAATAATATAAAGCTCTATCACAATATTGCTTGATTTTAAATAAATAAATATACCACCTTCTTTTATCATCATTTAAAACAATTTTATTTTGCTCTGACAGTTAGATAGATAGAAACCCAGACAGCAATTGATTTTGTGCCGTATTATATGCTGAGCCCGCGATTTAAAAAATTTGGGAAACACGGCTCGAGTCTAAGCTATCGTTGGGCCTTATTTATGGTTTGAGCTTTCGGATTAAAGCTGCATCTTATTTTTCACAGATTTAAGTTCAAATAATTTTTAATATTCAATTTGGTGGATTTTCATGGCAGGACACAGAGCTGTCATCAGAGTTAGGTCAAAGATTGAGTCTTAAAGTCGGGTTTAAGGAATTACGGCTCGAGCCGAAGTTTTTAAATCCCATGCTCAGGATGCATGGTTGCAGAAATAAATATTTTGAACTGTACCTCAGACTTGAACATAGCCTCCACGCGGCCTTGTGTACCGGTACAGTTTTATTGTGTAGCAAGTACATAGGCCAGCCATAAGCCGCCAGGGCAAAGTGCATGTAATGTACAGTTTCTCTGTACAAAATACGGATGTAGATATTATTTAACTTTTTAGTATTCTTATATTTTATATTGATTTCATGAAGTTGTTTAAATCCATAAGTAAAAAAGATATTTTATAAAAAATTTATGATTCTTATATTTATATTGACTTCAACACTTTTTATTCTAAAAATGGAAAAAGATTGTATCACACAATTTTTCTACCTTTAATATCATGCGAATTAAAAAAACATTGACACCTCTCATGTACAATGTACAGTGTACATAAATATTCCATTATTATCAATGTACCATGGATAACATATATAATACATTTAATTTACATATCCAGTAGTCAAATATAATCATTACCACAAAAACATGTGTTAAAGATTTTGAGTTTATTATAATGGTTTGATTTTTTAGGACTAAATTCTATAAAATGTGTAAAATTCGAAGGCATTAATATAAATATATTTTAAAAAAATTTGTTTATTCTATCTAGCAATTCCTTTCTTAGTCGATCTCTATATTCAACAGTAAAAATCGCTTATATTGAGGCCAAATAAGCAACTTTTTGTTGAGTATAAGCAATTTTTCTATTTCGTAATTTAGAGTTAACGTGTAGCTTTGTCTGACAAAGAATCAAAAGGTGTCATTGCGAATGACCCGAGGGAAGGTTCAAAAATGATCAAAATTTCAAAAATTTGTGTTTAAAATTTTTTTATTTTTGGAAAATTTAAAAAATGTGCGAAAAAATATTATGAAATCCGCAATTTTTTTGAAAGTTATTTTTTACAAAGAGAAGATGCTCGCAGAAAAAGCCACAATTAAAAGTTGATGTAGAAGATGGGCGCGAAGAGCCCTAAAAGCCTAGTATATATTTGTATATCCTGTATCCCTGAGTTTATCCAATTCTTGAGGATTGTTGAGCGCCACGAATTGTGTGTCTGGAGTGACTTTAACGCCTGACAGGAAATCGTAGACGTTGTTTGTCGGCTAAAAATAAAAATTAGAAAACAAAAGTTACGTTGAATCAGAGTAAATCTAATCACGTTAGATTGAAATCTTATTTACTTTCAATCATAATTAGTCTTATTGAGCCTAATAAACATGCTTAGAATTACTCATATGTAATCAAAAAACCTTGTTTTTCTCAAACCTGTAAAATTAAAAATACTGGAATAAGAAGACGAAATTCAAGCAATCTTCTTGGTTTTCTATGTTTAACCAATAGCATGAAAATTGAGGAAAAAGTGAAACCTAAATTATAAATAATTTTTTGGGGTTTAAAAAAGGATTTTTTTTACGACATCCATTTTTGATTTGGCAAAGAGTCTAGATATTTCATTCTTTTTTGGTAATTCTTTTAAAATTTACATTTAAATGCCAAATAAAGTAAATATTTAACCATTCATGACTTAGAAAGATTAAAAGTTGAAAAACAAACAAAACTGAACCAAGTCTGTTTGCTAAAAAGTATATTTATAAAATACAAGATATTTGAAATAACGTCAAAGGCTAAATACTTTATAGGTTCAGGGTTTTAAAGGAGCTTAGCCTGTGATTTGGACTACAAAAAAATATAAATAGTAGTAAATGTTTACCAAAGAATATCTCAAACTTAAATCGAAATAACGATTTTTCGTTAAGATATTTTGACAATGTACATCTAGCACAGGGTGTTAAAAAAGGCCCCTCCCCCTTTCAAATGGAACACTATTTAAGGCAATTTTTTTAGGGACCCCCTGTATACCTGAGAAATGGTTCGCTGGCGGGCAGCTTGCTGTCGTTTCCTGAGTAGTACTAGACCTACCAGGATATCCGTTGGTACCACGTCAAGATCTCTGGAGATTAAATCTTCTTATTATATTACAGTGATAACGAGAAACTCTGGAATAGGAAGACGACTTTTAGACTTAATTTATGAATTTTAATAGTCCAATGAACAGGAAATACATCAATTTTTCGATGTAAAAAGGCCCAATTCACTTTATAAGACTATTTGCTTTGTAACCACATCAAATACAATTATTTATTGCATTAATATCGTCTTCATATTCTATCGTTTTCTGGTAATCAATGTAAATGGCCAAATTTAAAAAAAATTGTTTTTTTTTTATTGATGGGACAGTTAAAAAAACACAAGAAGGACAAGGATTTTAAGGTGGCTCGGACGAAAAAATGAGGAAAATGTGGCTCGGAAGAGAATTATTGTGGCTGGTCTTATCTTCAATCGGTCAAATTGTGATCACAGCTTGATGGGATAATATTCGAAAAGTTAAATCAGCATGATATTCAAGGGGGCGGGGGTCACTATGAATGTCAACAGATTAATATCAAATGGTTCCACCTGTATAAAAAAAATACTTATATTAATGTTTACAAAGAAATAATAGAAATAAAAAAATTTGGAAAAATCAAATTAAACCATCAAAGGAAAAAAAGAAAGTTTTATTTTGTCTCCTTTTGTCGGAAGAAAAGCTTCTCAGTAAATTAAAAAGTTTTGACGTTTTTTTCCATTTATCCGTTTATCCATTTATACATTTATCAAAAAAAAAAAGAATTTCCTAAAGAATTCCGAGAGCAAGCGAGCTATATCAGTGAACGAAGTCTAAAATATAAAGAATATTAAAGGGACTGTTCGTGTGATTTCAGGTGACCCGCCATGCTAAAATGGCAATGCCCTATTCACAACAGTACCATTGAAAACTTGGTCTGATCCAAGGTTATAATGCAAGGAATGTTATTTCAGAGGTGTACGCATCTTTTGTACTGCAGTGTACTGTCTCTGGGTGGTAATGTAAACAGTCGGATGTCGAAGCCTGACATGGGATCCATCTTTCAAATAAAAAAATCAACGTAATATTCTGATCATAGGAAACTATTATGTGAATTATCAAAATTTAAGCTCCTCGGGTACCAAACGAACACTGATGCATCTATTCTTGTTTACAAATTCCGCCCAGAGAGAACTGGTTTTATTATGTTCACAGAGTATACACAACTGCAATTAACTTTCCTTGTCTTATAACTTTGGTCTGAATAAATGTTTATACTAATTATTTTGAACTGGGGGTTTCTTTACAACAGTGATTTGCGCATTTCTACTGCAGGAAAATATATAGGAATTATTAGAAATATACGCTTATAAAACTAGAAAAACGACAATATCTTCTACATTATTAATTAAATAAAGGTTTCAGGTGTACCCTTGTGAATCGCTCATTGCTATATGGGTATGAAGGGGCATTTGAACATACGCTTACAGTCCCTTTGGTATAAAAAGATTTCTAGATGTAGAATAAAAAGTATTCATAAAATAAACCCTCTTCATCATTTTTCTTCTTTATTTTCTAAATAAGCTGACTAGGATTTTAGAATTATTCATGGAAGACTATTAGTCATCATTTTCTAGCAGGCGATGAGAGGAATAGTTTTCTTTTTCCTTTTTCAACCAACAGCACAACTTTTCCTGACAAAGCATAATTTGAAAAGTTGAATCGAGAATATAAAGCTTTTCAAACATAAAAATTTTTTGTAATTTTTTTAAAAAATATTTTCATTAATAACTACTGTTACAGAGCTGAAAACTTAAGAATGGTGGATATTGAGATTAATGCTTGATCCTCTCTTTTTCTTAATATCGAGACTAACCTAATCTTGCACTTGTATCCTGAAAAGTGTATACAATTCAACCAATCAGAGTCGCGTATATGAAGCCGATAAATTTGAAATTGTGCCCGCCAATTAAGATTAATATACAGAAACGGGAGGGACGATCTAATTTCAAAAAACCGGTTTTTGATTTTTCTCTACTATATCCAAGAAAGAACGGTTAAAGAAGAAAATCAAAACTGTGTACATTGGCTACTCAGATTAAGTAATTGGGATTAAGGATATCCCATTCTAAAGTTTTCAGCTCTGGGCACTTTGCACCCAAATAATTTAAGAATAAATCTAGTTGACAAATTTCCAAATTTCACGCCTTTATAACATTTTGAATGAACAACAAAGGAACTGCGTCTTTGCCAATAACTTTTATTTTCTAATCCCTATATCGTTGCAATCTGATGGTGGAAATCTTTGATATTTCAAACTTTTCTTATTTTATGGAACAGCATTTCTGGTTTGAAATATCTAAGGTCTACGACATTGGGTTCCGAAGATACAGGGATTAGAAAACCAGAGTTTGTGGCAGAGACTCAACGGCTGATTTTTAATGTTTTCATGCGTATTTTCAAAATTCTTGAAAAATCTAAATATTTTAAAGCATTTTCAATATTTTTGTTTCTACCTGTCATAAGATTTATATTGATTTGTATAACAAATTTTAAGCTACGGATGAAAGGCATAATTGTTTTGATTATAGGGCTTCGAAAGAAGACCTTATTATATAACATATATTCTATATAAAAAACAAGATATATCCTCTATAGCCGGGAATACGGCTGGACCGAATTTGCTGACATTTTTGTGGACACTGATGGGTAGCCTGGGGGTTACATAGGCCAAAAACAATCTAATTTTAAATTTTCAAATTTTTTTTAATTAAAAAAATCGTCCAGGGTTAACGCCCGGTCCTTCAGATGTTATAACATATCATAAATAAATATGCATATACAATACACAATACACATAGATATAATGGATATACATCTAAAAAAAAACAGAGTACAACGAACTCTGTTCAAAAATTAAATCTTCCGTTAAAAAAATCACAGTAAAACAAGAAAATCTACCATTTGCATCATTTAAATTATGAACACAAAGCCTAATCTATAAAATAAACTTCTATAGCTCCCTTTTTTTATTTGAATTATATAAATATATATTATTTGTTTGTTATTATAGCTGGACATACGGCTGGACCAAATTGGCTTATATTTTTTTGGGAACCCACATAATGAAATATGAAAGTTAGTCATAAAATAAGACAGCTTCGGCTTTAAAGTGTCGCAACGCCTTGTCTTTTCAAAACTTTGCTGTTGTGCCGATGGCTTTTTAAAAATTGTTTTAAATCTATATTGTAAAACAAGACATTTGTATATATATGTATATATATATGTTGCGTATAGCCGGCCAAACGGCTGGACCGATTGGGCTGAAATTTTTTGCGGAAACTCATGGGTGGCCGGGGGGTGTTATAGGCTATAAGAAATTCAAAATTTTGTTTTTTAAAAAATTTTCAAAATATTTTTTTTAAAATTTGTTTCCACTGGCAACGCCGGGCCCTTCAGTAAGTATTATTATAAAACTCTTTACCTTGCTTTTATTATCACTGCGGGCGCAACAGAACAGAACACTGCAGCGACTATCCCAAGCGATTTGATTTGCACGTTGCACTTTTCTAAAAAGATAAAGAAATATTTAAACAAATTAGAAACTTATATTTACTTACATTTATCATTTCTCAAGTTCCAGATTTTCTCAGTTTACTTTTTTAGTTTTGTGTGTTGACCATGAAATAACTTGATTTGTTGTTTCAGAGAAAAGTCCTGTAAACAATGGCGAAACATTTTTAATTTTTCTTTTTCAACTTTATTTTCGAAATGTTGCCCCTTGATATTTAAGGAATCATCGAACCTGTTCTAAACTTATTCATAGGTGTTGAGAGAAAATTGAGATTTTTGCAAGGAAACTCCACGAAGTAAATATTATAATCTGGAGATAGTGGCTGGAGATATCTCAGGGGATTCTAGGTTTTCTTTAATCTTGAATAGAGGCTAACCTGTATATATATATACTTTGCTTGTCTGTCTGTTTGTTTGTATCCAAAAAACGTCAAAACGGCTGAACCGATCGGGCCCAAATTATTTGTGGGATTTCTAATGTATTTAAATTTAAATGAAAATTTATGAATTTATGAATTTAAATTTGAATGAATTGAGTCATTGCCAGAGACTCAGATTTGTTAATCCCTTTATCTCTACAACCCAATGTTGAAGACCCTAGATATTTCAAACTATGAATTCTGATGGATCAAATAATCAAAGTTTGAAATATCAAAGGGTTACGACAACTGGTTTTAGAGATATAGGTGTTAGAAAATTGGGATTTGTGGAAAAGACTCAATTCCTTTATGGATGATCTAAATATCAAAATTTAGCGTAGAACAATGTTCGATTTCATTTTTTTATCTGCGAACTTTTTTTGTTATTTTTTAAAAAGAGAAAATTTTCAAAATTGAAATAGAAGAACGGCGCGAAGCGCCTGGAATGCCTGGTATTTTGTACAAGACTAAGCTTATACAAAGGAACAAATTTATCGCGCGCCTCATATTCGCATTGAAAAGTTTCAAGATCAAAAAAAGTGCCCGTCATTCATCAGGTTGAAAAATTATAAAATCAGTAAAAAAAAATACAAAGATGAACATTGGACATATCATAGACAAGACAGACATTGCAGAAAACATTGCATGAATAAGGTAAGTTTTTTTCAAATTAATTTTATTTTAATAATCTGGAAAGATAACACAAAAACAAATAATAAGAAAATATCAGAATGTTACGAAAAAACAGCAATTGACACTTACGGAGTTATCTTTTTTACTTTTTCATTTAAAACGCATCCGCCAAAAAAAAGCAAAAAGAGACATTTTTTTAAAATCATCTTTTGAAAAGCATAAAAGAGCTCAGTTTAATCAAATTATTCCATCCTAAAATACACTGTCAGAATGCTAACATAAAAAATTCATTTCAACTTAGTCATTTGAGCAAGTGTTCACTGTAAATTTTTTATTTTTCAAATTTTGAAAATATCACCTATTTAGGAAAATGTATTTCAACCAAATTTTCCACTCCAATTACGATGAATTTAAGATTAAAATTGGAAATGATTTATTCATTTGAGAGTTAACTAAAACTGTTTTCTTGTAAAAATATTGTTTTAATCTGATAAAAACAAAAGATTAAATTAATCTTGAGATTAATAAAAAGATGAGATGAAGCATTGATCTCAATATCTACAATTCTAAAGTTTTCAGATCAGAGCTGAAAACTTTAGAATAATGAATATCGAGATTAATGCTTGATCTCCTCTTTTTCTTAATATCCAGATTAAATAATGATTGTTCTCCTCTTGTTATTTATCTCCAGATTAATTTACCTATCGGGATTAAGGATATCCCATTCTAAAGTTTTCAGCTTAGGTCTCATTCAGTTAATTAAGATACCCTAGTTTAATTATTGCATGGTCCAACAATAGTTTCACACGTCCAGTATCCTCTGGTCCAATCAGAGTTTACTCACGTGCTTAGTAAAGACCTTGCCGAAGATCTTGCAGCTGTCAATCATGTGACACAAGCTGTCGTTAGAGTTGGGTTGAAGATCGGGTCTTATAGTCAGATTTAAGGAATTACGGTTCGAACCGAAGTTTTTAAATCGCGGGCTTTGTAGAACTCAATGATTGGAACTGTAGCACTCAATAGTTGGAACCGTAGTTCTCAATAGTTGGAACCGTAGCATTCAATAGTTGGATCTGTAACACTTAATAGTTGGAACCGTAGCACTCAATAGTTGGAACCGTAGCACTCAATAGTTGGAACCGTAGCACACAATAGTTGGAACTGTAGTACTCAATAGTTGGAACCGTAGTACTCAATAGTTGGAACCGTAGCACACAATAGTTGGAACTGTAGTACTCAATAGTTGGAACCGTAGCACAAAATAGTTGGAACTGTAGTACTCAATAGTTGGAACCGTAGCACTCAATAGTTGAAACCGTAGCACACAATAGTTGGAACCGTAGCACTCAATAGTGAGAACGTAGCACACAATAGTTGGAACCGTAGCATGCCTTTTTTCCGTCCTAGTTTGATATTTATTGCATATTCATACAATTAAGGTTATATATAACATTCTTCTTATCTATATATCAATATTACATTCTTAATATATTAGATACTTTATCTTTATCTTATGATACAGAATCAAAAAATTTATACAGTGTTAACAAAAAATATGAAATAGGAAGACGACTTTACAGCAATAGTTAAGCGTAATAAGATGTTGTTACAGCGCAAACAGTTTTCAAACACTTATTAAATCACGCACTAATAATGTTAAATGTTTTTTTACGCTACAGAATATCTGTGTCCCGTGCTCATTTGATAATTTCAAATCATAACTTGAGTCAAAAAGCGCCTTACTATTTCAAAGTTGTTGGTTATCACTGTACAAAACAGAAATATTATTAAATAGGAATCCAGCATTGCCATCTTTGCATTGCGCTTATAGTCTTACTTTTCAAAGACAACTGTGGCCGGAGAAAAAGCCAATTTTTTGATCAGAATTTGAGCGAAAATGGACGGTACCTCTTTCCCTCCCAAATAAGGGAACAGTCCCTTTAAAGGGTGTTTAAAGAAAAATGCACATAATTACCTATGTCTCCAATTTCTGGTAGTCCCCCCTGATCTTCTGTTAATACCAGAATACCGGCTGAAAACCAAATTCAATTAGTCAAATAATGAATTAATTAATTGAATAATTAACTTATCTCTTATTGAATCAATCTAATTATGACATAGATAAATAAAGTAATTACTTTAACTCTCAATACTTACATCTCGGGATTTTTTATATTCATTTATTATTATTTAAAACTTAAATTCTTCAACTTTATGAAAAACAAAAAACTATTGAAAGATCTTTGATTTTCTATTTAAAAATTGATAACTTACAATTTCTGTTTTTACGTGATTTGCAAATTAACGCAACAAAAACAACGAAAAAAATTGACTAAACTCATCTCCGTTAGAAATAGATATCTTTCGTATGATTACTCAGGTATTAAAAATTCTTAAAGTTGCCAGAAATGTAACTTTTGAAATAAAGTGTTCCGCGAATACAATCATTTTACCCCCCCCCCCTCCCCTCCCTCTTTATCTTTCAAAAAAAAACTCAGATATTTATAAAGAAACAAATTAAAAAAGATTGCAATAAACCTGTGCCTAATGAACCAAAACATGGTGAAACTGTTCAGACTAAATATTACAAACAAACAAACCTTTTTAATGAAGCATTAACCTAAATTTTGAAAAATAAAAGTGGCACTAAAGTAATTTTAGATTTTGTAAAACACAGTCTTATATTTGATAGCTACCCGTCTCTAATATGTTTGCTACTGCTTTGTAGAGCTCTTTCTTGAAACTTCTTCAATTTAAACCATGATCTAAAAATAAAGGAATTGAGTATTTGCCACAAACGCTGATTTTCTAATCACGATATCTATGGAACCAAATGTTGTAGACCCTAGATATTTCAAACTATGATTTCTGTTTGATCAAATATTCTGAGCTTGAAATATCAAAGGTTTACAACATCAGGTTCTCAAGACATATTTGAGTTTGTGGCAAGAACTCATCTCCTTTCATTAGATTATTTTGTTCAGTGGATTTCAGGTTTAGAATTTAATTTTTTATACAAAAGGGACTGTTTACGTGAATATTGTAGCATACGTCATTGAACATGTGTTTGGATTTTTTAATGCGACAAACTTGATCTTGATATTCAAAACGGAAACTTTTGAATACAAGGTTATGGCTAAGATTAAGAACGGAATAAAAATTTTGTATAAAGACATCAAATTTTTTGATAAAAATTGCTCGAATGCATATTAAGAACTTTTAAAAAATGTGAATTTACAATTTACAATTTACAATTTACAAATTATTTTTCCCGACTTAAAAAAAATCATGGGTGATACATATGCAATATGCATTTACAATTTACAATTTACAATTTACAATTTACAAATTATTTTTGCCGACTCAAAAAAAATATTGATGATACTTATGCATTTACAATTTACAATTTACAAAACAAAAAAATAATCGCAGTTTACACTAATGCATTTTCAATTATCTGTTAATAATTCACAAAATATACATGTTTATTTTTCAATCTATTCACGTATGAAATATGAATTTACAAAAAGGTTGTAAATTTACAAATGACAAAGAAACATTAAACACATATACACTGGTCTCATATCGTGCCTGGTATCAAAAATCAACTTCTCTAAAGATCTAAGTTCTTTAAAATCGCTAATTACTGAAGGAGTTCAGATATTATTCTTTATTTTACTTTAACCTATGTTGCTTCTTATTTGCTACTTGTATAATAATCTTCAAATGCTAAAAGGATTTGACAACTTTGATGAAATAGTTTCAACATTATTTTAATTGTGAAAAAAAGTTTATTGTTGGATTTATTTATTTTGTAAAGATAAATTTTTATAATTTTAACCTGCCAGCATAGTCCCAGGAGCACCAGACAATTAGCAGGAAAATAGATAAAGAAACAAGATTACACACCACCAGAGCTAAACAGAGAATTTTTTACATTTAGTTTTTGTATTTTTGGGCTATAGAAGGAAATTATTTTTATAAAGGAAAATTAAAAATTATTAAGAAATAAAATTTCATTTGTGAAGCTTTATTAGACAGTGTCTAACTTTTGGAAAAAAGTTTTCTTTTCTTACCTAAGAGAACATTTTTATATGTATATGACAGAGAACAGGCAGATCTAGAAAAACAAAATGTTTTTTATTTTAATTAAAAAATTTTGTTTATCATTTTTACCTTTGGAAGTATTTAGCCAACCAATATACACCTAGGCAAACCCAGCACACTTCTAGTAACCATAAACCTGTAATAAATTCATGGGTATTGTGTATAGTTTACCTATCTGTACTATCTATGTTTCTATTATGAAACTTTAGAATTTTCAAACGTTTTTAAAGAAAATTATGATTTTGCAGCTATTTCATTGAACATACGAAGTTTACCAGGAAAATGGAACAATTTTTTGGACTTTTTACTAGATCTTAATCAAGGTGAATTTAAGTTTGATATAATCTGTATGCAAGAAGTTTGGACAATACCTAAATATTTCAAAACGAATATCCCTGGATATAAGCCTGTAGTACACAAACTGCGCAATCAAATGGATAATTTGTGTTCAACTGTAGGGGGAGGGGTAGCATGTTGNAAATAATAATAATAATAATGATAATCAATAAAACAAACTACTAAATAAACAATAAAAATGACAAGGAAAAGAAAATAATTACGTACCCTGCTTTATATAGATTAGATATTTCATCCCGGCTCTAGGGCGATCGTTGAAAACGGTTCCCCTGTAAAAAAAAATGTTTAATATTTTGGATCGACAATCAAATAATACGTTGCTTTATTTTTGATTGATCAACGTATCTAGAGGTCGAAAATGTTGTATAAAATGGGGGCTAATCTACACGCCTTAAATCTTTATCTTTGATGAAAAAATTTTATTTAGCTGTTAGCGTAAGTGACCCTCCATACTCAAGGGTATCGTTGTGAATCGGGCATTGCCATCTTTGCATGGAGGGTCAATTGTTATTAATATCACTGACTCGTATTTTCACGATCTTCCAATTGTGCATTGACCTTTAGAATTATCCAGTACTATGAACTAGACAGATGGTGAAGGTAAAATTCGTACGACATAACTAGTACGACTTTTTGACCTTGCAGCTCCTCTTGCTTCGATTTTATGCAAAAGTATAACAAAAGATATTTTTTGTTTACATATTAGAAATTAAAAACATTTTGGTTCTTCTCGATATCTCTTTAATTAGAGGAGCAATGTTTGAAAACAATTTACTTTAGTTAATAATTAGGATCATCACAGAATTAAACGATTAGTGCTTTATGAAAGGATTAACGATATAGGATTACTGCTTTATGAAAGGATTAACGATATAGGATTAGTGCTTTATGAAAGGATTAACGATATAGGATTAGTGCTTTATGAAATGATTAACGATATAGGATTAGTGCTTTATGAAAGGATTAACGATATAGGATTAGTGCTTTATGAAAGGATTAACGATTCAAAAGTTCCGAGGAATAAAAAACCATGCTTACCTAGCCGCAGTGAAAACTATGCATAATTCCAGGATTAAGCTGCCAGACCATAAACACAGATATCCAATCAGCTGTTCCATATATACAACCTGACACATTCATAACAGCTGTTCCATATATACAACCTGACACATTCATAACAGCTGTTCCATATATACAACCTGACACATTCATAACAGCTGTTCCATATTTACAACCTGACACATTCATAAGAAAAAATTTTACAACTGAGGATCATCGTTAGGCGTGAAACATTTTGTTTAGTTTAATTCTTTTTTAATAAAATGAAAAGTTTTCAAAAACTTATATACAATATATATACATTATATGCATATATTAAAGATCTGAAGAAAAAATCAAACATTTAAAAAAAAAAGAATTCTTATTTGTTATTGAGCTTCATAGAAGACAAAAACTTGGAACGTTTATAAAACGAAACACACTCCCCGATATCTACAAAATATAGTACGGTTTTGATAATAAAATAATAATAATCATAATAATATTAATAATAATAATAATAATAATAATGATAATGATAATAATGATAATAATAATAATAATGATAATAATGATAATAATGATAATAATGATAATAATGATAATAATGATAATAATACAACTACTACCACTAGTACTACTACTAATAATAATAACAATATAAACAACATTGATAACATTAATAATAACAATAAGATGGAGTGCTCGGCGTTGTCCGTGGAACTTAAAAAACGAATTTTTGAAGAAAAAAACCCATGGGTTCCCTCAAAAAATGTCAGCCAAATCGGTTGAGCCGTTTGGTCGGCTATATCTGACTGACATAAAAATATAAATGAGCGAAGAGCTTTATTATATTACACTAACAATATTTATAAAATTTTAAAAAACCTGGCATTTTTCCTTCTCATCTAATGTTGAAGTTGAAAGAAGAATACTAATGACCGTCAGCCTGTAAACACAATTATAAATATCAGCTGTTTGTAATTGTTTTGTTTGTAATTGTTTTGTTTCTAATAGAAATTGTTTTGTCTGTAATTGTTTTGTTTACTATTGTTAGGCTTGTAATTGTTTTGTTTGTAATTGTTTTTTGCTTGCTATTGTTTTGTTTGTAATTGTTTTGTTTGCTATTGTTTTGTTTGTAATTGTTTTGCTTGTAATTGTTTGGTTTGTAATTGTTTGGTCTTCATGAAGCTAGGACTTATACTGGTCCTAATAATCTGAAGTGACTTCCTCTTTTAAGAAGTTTGTTTTCTCGGAAAGAATTACCATATTGAATGTAGGGTAACTAGAATTACCACATTGTATGTAGGGTGGCTAGAATTACCAGAGCTGAAAACTTTAGAATGGATAGACTTTAATCCTGACTTCTTGATCCGAATATCCACTGTGGAAACTTTTCATTTTAGTCCTTAATCCACTAATTTTTCTCTCTCCTTGGATATCCGTTAATTGTTTTCTCCAATGAGAATATTTCTGTTCTCTCATTGGTTGCCCGCTTTTCTCTGATTGGCTGCTACAGTTTCTCAGATGATTAAATATTTATTTGAATTTTATCGTTTTTCATACACTTTTAAGATAATCTTGCAAGATTATGTTAATCTGGAGATTAAGAAAAAGAGTGGATTAAGTCTTAATCCCGATATCCACCATTCAAAAGTTCCCAGCTCTGATTGAATGTAGGGTGGCTAGAATTACCAGATTGAATGTAGGGAAGGCTAAAATTACCAGATTGTATGTAGGGGGCTAGAATTACCAGATTGAATGTTGGGTGGCTAGAATTACCAGATTGTATGTAGGGTGGCTAGAATTACCAGATTGAATGTAGGGTAACTAGAATTACCAGATTGTATGTAGGGTGGCTAGAATTATCAGATTGAATGTAGGGTGGCTAGAATTACCAGATTGAATGTAGGGTAACTAGAATTACCACATTGTATGTAGGGTGGCTAGAATTATCAGATTGAATGTAGGGTGGCTAGAATTACCAGATTGAATGTAGGGTGGCTAGAATTACCATATTGTGTGTAGGGTGGCTAGAATTACCATATTGAATGTAGGGTGGCTAGAATTACCATATTAAATATAGGGTGGCTAGAATTACCATATTGAATGTAGGGTGGCTAGAATTACCATATTAAATAAGCTAGAATTACCAGATTGTATGTAGGGTGGCTAGAAGGATTCCAGGAAGGAGAAAATCATCGCTTCCCAAAGACCATCGTCTGTTGTACATAACAAATCCCGGCATTTTTACTTATTTTACATTTCTGAAAATGATTAATTAAGGATTCCACTGTCTGTATTAAAAACAAACTTTTAAAAGACATTTTTACGAAAATTTAAGCATTTCTAATTATTAAAATTGGTTAAAGACCAATTGTTTATTAAAGAATAGTTTTTAAGATTTAAATAGGTTGATTGAACCGATTTAAAAGGAAAAAATCAAAAAAAATCGAACATTGTTTTTAAAAGAATAGTTATTAAGATTTAAATAGGTTAATGGAACCGATTTAAAAGGACAAAATAAAAAAAATAAAACTTTTGTATTGTGAATCTCTTGTAGACCTTAATTCAATTCTTATTTTGTGGCGACCGCACCCTGCAGCCGCAGGGATAATTTGAATCGAGTGGTCAAGTATTAATCCTCAATTTGAAAATGCCCACTTTAGATATTGAAATCAAACGTTCAAGATTATTGATCATTTACAAAGATTTCAGGTTTAAATCTAAAAAAAAAAATTATACTCTTAAAGAAATTTTAGAGAATAATATTTATATAAATGGGTGGAATTCCATTCCGGTTTTAAAGCTTCATTGCATTTAATCAACTAAATTATCGTATAGTTTTAGCTTTTTTTGGATTTGGCTATTTTGCTCTTAAATCTATAATCTGCGAAAAATAGAAAAACGCGATAAACAATTTTTGTTAAGAAAGTTTCATCATTTTTGAGCTCAGAACTATTTAATCCAAGAAATGTGGGCACTATGAGTATTTTTAAAGAGAAGAACAATATCTTTAATTTAAAAGTACTGTGAGAACCAGAAAACTCTAGAAAAGTAAGACTACCTTTAGCATTAAGTTATGACTTGTAACATTCCAATAAACACGAGGAACATAAATTTTGCATTGTATGTACCTTAACAAGTGAACTAAAAAAAGCATCTTTTGTAATAACATCAAATACACTTTAGTATTGCTATAAAGTCGTCTTCCTATTTAAGAGTTTTCTGGTTCTTACTGTACATTGTAAACATAGAGAATAATATATATATTAGAGTGGAATTTAGCAGAAAAAAGTGTTGTACTGTTTCCATACTGCAGGTGTACTTTGCATATTTGCGCTATATTACCTTTTTGGCCCTGGAACATCATTTTATAGAAAATCTAAAATTAATATTAAAAGAAACCCAAATTATGAAATAGGCTGGTTTCATAATTGACCAATGATTATTTCAAATAGACACGTAATAACTATAAATCAAATGATGTTTTTTATTCACCTAATTCATTTTATAAAGTTTATTTAACAGCTTTAAACAATTCAAAATTGAAATGGATAGTCTAGGGAACATACTGTATTAATGTACTCTACTGCACAAAATTTGTAAACATTTACATGATTTGTACACTTTGAACTCCCTTTCAGGCTGAAAAGGACTGACAAAATTCATACCGAGGGATTGTCTAAACTCCACTATAATATATATTCTATTCTCTATGTAAATTTTGTCAAAAGATGCAGTTTAGAAATTCAAAATATGTGTAAAGCTTGTAAAAGTATAATGTATATAATAAATCGAATGATTACTTAATTTTCACAGTCCCTTCTTCAGAGCCCGAAATTTAAAAGATAGCGTTGAATGAAACTTTTGAGTTTTATGTAGATTTTGATTTAAGAGATTCGAAAAGAATTAAAAATTTTAACAAACTGAATAAAATAATATTTCATATCAAAGGTAAAGATATTCACAAAACTGCCTAATCCCATTTGCGAAACTCGGGTTTTAAAACTGGTTTTCAGAACGATACCTTGTCTCAAGGCACTAATGCAAGGAAAGTTATTTCAGAGGTGTATGCATCTTTTGTACTGCAGCGTACTCTCTTTGGGCGGTAATGTAAACACAAGACCGATGTCTTAAGTTTTGGGCTCTGGTTACAGTGTACACAATCTTTATTGGGAAATATAGAAGTACAATACGCAATTAAAGATCGTTGCCAATAATTTCAGTTTCCAGTATTTACTGTTGAGAAGAAAATCGATTTAAGGGAAACCCCACACAATCATCTCTCCCTATTCAGCAGCTAATTTTCATTATATTATATATTCTTTATATACCCCCCACCATACTGCTTTTTATAAAAAAAAGTTCATTAAAAATAAGAACAATGAATCAAGAACTACTGTCATATATGACAACAAATCTTACGAGAGGATAACATTTCTCCAAAAATAATATTATTTCTACTTTTTCATTAAAATAATATTTATTTGTAAATATATTAGAAGGCTGATAATTCTTCGTGCCCTTATTACTAGTAATAATCTATATACTTAGTACTGATAATAATAAGAACAAAGTTCGCAGATTATTTTGTTTTCTTCGGTAGATTTTCAAAATAATTTCATTTCGATTTTTATTTTGGATCGAACAATTTTTGGTCCCTATCGTTTTAGTCGTTTCTATGGTAATCGCATGCAAACAAACACCCCAATACAAATATATTAAGGAGAGGATCTAAAGTTTGACGAAAGTTTAATGCATATCATTAATGTTTTCTAAATTAAACTTATTTGCATAAAGAGACTGTTGAGTGTTGATGAAAAATGAAAAGGGGAATGTTCTGAAGCCTTAAAAGTTTAGGCGTTGATCGCGACCAATAATATTTCTATCTGATGTCTCTGTACCGAGAAATTAAATAAATCTGTGTCCCCTAGTAAAACGAAAACTTTGATCGACGGAGCCAGATTCTGCAGTTTTAAATCCAAATCTCGAGACAGGGCAGAGATAAGAGAGTTACAGAGATCGATTATCAGCTAAAATAGGCAATATTTTTCACAGCATGTTCTATTGTGTACAAGTACTGTACACGACCAATCAGCAAACATCTGTATTCAGGGATATTTAAGGATCCTTTGGATACGAAACACAAAATTTTCGAAAAAAAAGACTGAATTTATAAATGTCATGTTTTATGTTTAAAATTGGAGTATTTCTTTAAAAGTTGTGAAACAAGTGGCCGTGAGATGACACTCTAAAAACCTATCGTAAAGCCGTAGCATGTCGTGCCGGGTCAACTTAAGCCTATGTAGCCCACCCTGTGAAAGGAGATAAGCAGTCTGTGTAGTCTGTGAGACAGGGATATCAAATAGAACTAATTTATAGATGGGCACGATAGACTTTTTTTTCATTTTGTTCGTACATCGTTCGTGAACGGCCCATTTTGTTCGTTCAAAAAAATGATTATGTGTGTTCTCAAATTTATCGTTAATTTTCCATTTTATTCGTTTTGTCACTGAACGATCGTTCAGTAAAATCTTTCGTTCAATAAAATCGTGTGTTCAGTAAAGAACTATAGTTTGTCCCATAACATCGTTTCTAATGGACCAGGGAAAGCAAATTTTCGTTTAAGTCCGCGCAAATTTGCAAATGTTCGCAGTTTAATGCTAAAATGAATTTTGCACATACGCAAAAATTGCGAGAAAAAGTGTTACAATAAAGTTCAAATCTCTAATATAGTTTTGTGATGCAAATAATGGCTATTTATAGCATTTTTAATTTTTGCGCAAATTTATTCGCGGAATTTTACACAAAATGCGCAATTTGCCCGCGGCGATTTTTCTATTCTGCTGGAGACCTTAATTGCTATCCCCTACTTGCAAATTACTTTTTCATGTTATGTTGTTTTTGTAAATAAAGCTTTTACATAATATCAATGTTTTTACAAGAAAAACAAACAATAAAACTTCTGAAATAATTTTTAGATTTTTCATTTCTTTTCTTAAAAAAATGCCTGAGATTTCGATGTATTTCAATATCTTTTATTTAAAAATTTTTGGGCTCATCTAGCTTGTTGTAACATTGTATTAAGTTTTAAATTTTTTAAATTTTGATTTAAGAATATCACTAGCTGAAAAACCCCGGCGTTGCCCGTGAAATATTAAAAACACTAAAACATTAAAAAAAACAGTGAATAAAAATCTAATCTTGAAAAAAATAGTTTCGAATTCTTTTTCCTATATGTCAGTACCCAATATCCATGTGTTTCCTTAAATAATTTCAGCTAATTTGGTCCAGCCGGTTAGCAAGTCATAGCTAATAACATATATATATGAGCGAAGAGCTTTATTTTATAGATTTGAGCATAATCAAGGAATATACCACTCAGAAGTCACCCTTTCATGTAAACAAAGATATTCCCTGTACATTCCTTGACCTGAAGTAAATTTTCAAATATGTTTAAAGGGACTGTAAGCGCCATTTCAAGTAGTTCTCCTTTCTCCATGCAAAGATGGCAATGCCTGTTTTTACAACATTAACCTTTAAAGCGTTGTCTGATCAAGGATGAACTTGATATCTATGTTTATAATTTTAGAATATAATTTTTTCAATTTCAGGTTTTTCTATAACAGTGACTTGCGCATTTATTCTGCAGAAAAGAATTAAAACACTTTAAATCTGGAAAAACGACAATATCTTCCACATTACTGATCAGATAAAGGTTTTAAGGGTACCGTT
This sequence comes from Eurytemora carolleeae, assembly GCF_000591075.1. Lineage (NCBI taxonomy): Eukaryota > Metazoa > Arthropoda > Copepoda > Calanoida > Temoridae > Eurytemora > Eurytemora carolleeae. Next base: position 309,281 of record NW_019396183.1, read on the forward strand.
GTCAATCGAGCTCTCTGCATTGCCACCTTTGCATCGAGGTTCACTTGAAATTACACTTACAGTCCCTTTCAGTTTGTTGTTTTTTTTGTGTTAGCCTGTGGAAAAAAATGCCAACTCCACTTTATACTTTATCAGCTTCAATATGCTGCTTCAATCTATTACAAACTCTATCCTCACTACCTCTATAGGTATATACGGTCCATAAATAACAAGAGTCTGTGTTGAACTATCTATATTTTGATATATAAAGGTGCAGGTAAATAAGTTGACCGCAACTAAAAATAACTTATATTTGAGAGTTACAAAGACACAAACAAAATAAAAGGGTTTTATATCACAGGCCTCTTAATTAATTGATATTAATCATACAATTGACCCCCCCCCCCTCCCCACCCTTTAAAATCGTTTCTTAAGATAGAAATTATCAATTTGAACTTGCTGATTGAATTCTCGAAATCCCGGATTAAAAACGAATCCTTTTTGTAAAATCCTTTAATCCTAAAAGTTTTTAGATGAAAATCTTATGATTTATCAGATTTATCTGAAAGATTGATCAAAAGACGAGAATCTCAATCACAACGCTTCTGCACCTCTTTTCCTTGTGACGGTTTCTCAAGCTTTTTGCTATTGAAGATAGATAAAAACGTAGTTCCTACAAAGTTTTATCTTTCGATTTTACAACCCTAAAGAAAGCGAAACAATCTGTTCAAAGTTATATAATCTTTTTTAAAAAATTAGAAAACAAAATTAAAGGAAAAATCTTGCTTTCGTAACGTGTCCCTTTAACAAGTCCCAAAGTGTACTGGGGATGAAGATATGATTCCAGTGGGAGAAAGAGAAATCATTTTTATTATTTCATTATCTTCCTTTACAGCTTAGAGGATAAAATAGGTGTTATATATAAATTTAGTTGTCATGAAAGTTAATATTGAAATAAATATTTATGTGGTGGGCTCTTAAACCTAATGATTTTATAGATAGTAATTAAACTAACCAATTAATCACTGAAAACTCAAATTCATTTGAATTACCGGACATTCTTTTAGGCGGTTAGTGCAAGTTGTACTTTACGGTTATACTGACAAATATACGGCAAATTGGGACAGTAATCGAGACAAATATTGAAAACAGGTGACAAGCACCCAATGACAAGTGGTTACAACTATTCACAAACGTTGACAAACGGTGACAACTGATGTTAGCTGAAGACAACCATTGACATCCAGTGACAATCAGTGACAACCTGTGACAACCTGTGACAACCTGTGACAACCTGTGACAACCTGTGAGAACCTGTGACAACCGGTGATAACCGGTGACAACCAGTGACAACCGGTGACAACCGGTGACAACCGGTGACAACCGGTGACAACCGGTGACAACCGGTGACAACCGGTGACAACCGGTGACAACCGGTGACAACCGGTGACAATCGGTGACAACCGGTGACAACCGGTGACAACCGGTGACAACCGGTGATAACCGGTGATAATCGGTGACAACCGGTGACAACCGGTGACAACCAGTGACAACGGGTGACAACCAATGACAACTGGTGAAAACTGGTGACAACAGTCACAACCATAGAAACCCCATGAAAATCGGCTTATGAATATATCAACGATCATAACCAATCATGATCACATGAATAAAGAAACCATAAAAGTTGTGTTTATTGACTCAGGTTAAAAAGAGGCTTAAATATCTAGATAAAATCTTAAATTAAATTAAAAACTAATTTTCGGCAGCATAACTATATTACATACAGTTTAGATTAACAATTAGATAAATAATTTCAAATTTACTTCGCAGATCGGGTGGTTATTCACATAACTGTCCCAAGAGACGTTAAGTAACTTAAACTCCCTTTGTTGGGGTAATCATAAGTCTGTAATGTCTAAAAGCGGTAAAATATATTACTTAACATTACAGAAAGTCAACCCGCCCCACACCTTTACAAAATATTCATATCTCGGTCCGTATTGCTTGTTTTATAATCTTGAGTTTGAATTTAAAAAGTTGGCTAATAGAGCCACTTAGGGAATAAGTCGTAAATTGAGCTTTAATGAAATTCAAGAATTTCATTCTGAAAATATTTTTTTTTATTTTTGTAACCCGTTATATTTTAATAAAAAGATAAACAAAACAAAATTTATTTTCAAATGGCATTACTTGCATTTTTCTATTTTTAATTTTAGTTTTGTTTTTAGTAAAAAGATAAACATTTTTCTCCTTCACTGTACACTGTACAGTGTACACCGTACAATGTACAGTGTACACCGTACAGTGTACATCACTTTCAGCTTTCCGCTTTCCTTCAAGGGACTGCAGACGTAATTTTAAGTGACTCTCCATTTAATGAATACCATGCCCGATTCACAACAGTACCCTAAAAAGTTAAAAACTAAAAAATAAGATATGAACATTTTGACGTTGAAAATTGTTTATTTAAGATTATGCCTTCTCTATAACAATGACTGTGCATTTCTGCCACAGAAATAATGGAGGAAATTGTCAAGAATTAAACACTTTTTAAGCTAAAAACATTTTGGATCAGGTTGTTGAATCAGATAAAGCTTTTAATTCGATATGGTGCGCTCTTTGACTATAGAGGGTTTATTGAATTTTAAACGAGAGTCCTTTTATTTATAGGATTGAATACAACTTTGGTTACAAAAATTAAAATAATCCAATAAATTGATTAGTCCCTCCACCCCTTCTTTTATACTTTTGATAAAGAAATTGAGTCTTTGCCACAAACTCTTATTTTCTAATAACTATATCTTTAAAACCCAATGTCATAGACCTTAGATATTTCAAACTATGAATTCTGTTAGATCAAATAATCTAAGTTTGAAATATGTTTACGCCATCATACTGCAAAGATATAGGAATTAGAAAATTTGAGTTTATGGCAAAGACTCAATTCATTTGGATACAAAAATTAAAATAATCTATTGAATTGAGTAGTCCCCCCACCCCTTCTTTTCTACTTTTGATAAATTTGCACACATTGAAGTCTCATTAGAATTCGTAGATTACATTTTCTTAATTAAAATTCTGATTAAATTAGCATAATATCTAGTGGGTCAGTTGGCAAAAATTGAATACTTACCTTCAAAAGTACTCGAACTAGGGTTTCCAATCTATTTTTTTGCACAGAAATCGAGCAATTATTGTGCATAGAATTTTTTACCTTTCAATTAAAGATTGCACGAAATTTCGATATAATTTCGCATTGATGCGCAAAAGCTATTTGGCGCAAATTATGAAGAAATCTTGCTTTTTGCACATTTCGTTATTCCTGCTATGTCGAGCTATTCTAAATAAACAAATGTTTATTTAAGAAAGTAACCAACATTTTTACTGTGTCAAAATATAGAAAATGATAATAATAAAATTATTGTTCATGAATAAAATGCTGCAGATATGGAAGTTTTTTATTACTTAAACTAATTCACATCATACTATCCAAATATTTAAATCTTTTTTTATATTTGTGCAATATGTCATAAAAAAATAATACTTATTTTCGTATTAATGCGCAAAAACATGCAAAAATTATTACTTTTATTATGTATTCATCCACAATTTTGTGCCAAAAATAATATTTATTTTGAATGAATGCGCGATTTCCTGCAAACATGATTTCGTATTGATAGAAAATGATGTGAAATTTCGTGCAAAATGTCATTTCGTGCAAAAACGCGCAAGAGAACCTGCTGTTTTGTGGACTCGGACTGTAACTCGGACTGTAAGCGTAATTTCAAGCGACCCTCCATGTAAAGATAGCAATGTCCAATTTACAACAGCACCCTTGAAACCTTAATCTGATCAAAAATGTGGAAGATATTGTCGTTTAAATGACTTGAAAAGTTTTTAATTTTGATAATATCTCCAATTTTTCATAAAAACAAAAAATGCACTTTTGCAGAGAAACCTCAAAAGAAAGTAAGTAGTTTAAATAAACAAAAACCTGCCCCCGCGATTTAAAAATTTCGGCTCGAGCCGTAATTCCTGAAACCCCACTTTAAGACCCAACTCTGACGACAGCTTGTGTCACGTGATTGACAGCTGCAAGATTTTCGACTTGACTTAAGGAGTAAGGCCCAATAAAAATAATACCGACCTTGGTTAGTTTTAGTGGAGAATAAGGCTCAATGTTGAGTTTTGTTCTCATCAAACCCCGGAATGCGTCAATTCCTACCATGAAATTCCGCAAATAGAATATTAAACCGTTTTTTTAAAACTCAACTCTGTGAAAAATAAGATGCAGCCTGAATCCGAAAGCTCAAGCCGTAAATAAGGCCCAACGACAGCTTAGACCCGAGCCGTATTTCCCCAAATTTTTTAAATTGCCAGCTCTGGATATAGAATTCATAATTGAACCGACAAAGCATTCAGTGGTAATGTTTCAAATCAGGTGTTGCTGTCTATACACGGAGGGTCACTTAAAATTATGTTAACAGTCCCTTTAAAGGGAAACTCGACAACGTTAAAATATGCTCTCCTTGGTATAGTTCCTTGCCTAAAGTTGTTTCCTAAAATGTGCTGGGTCTTGGGTTCCTAATCGTTTTTAGAAACGATCGAGCTAGAAAGCGATCGTTTTTCGTTTCGTTTTTTTCTTTTAATAATGATCGTTTCATTTTTAGAAAATAACGATCGTTTTTGAAAACGAACCACTCATTTTATCTTTTCTAAAACGAAAAATGATAGATTTTTTTAAATGGTAAACGGTTTTTTTTATGAAAAACGATTGTTTTTAAAACGAAGATCATTTTAAAAAGAATTTCGCTAATGAATCTGAGTTTTATGAAAATCGATTTATTTTTTTTCAGGAAGATACGGTTATGAATGTTGTCTTGTATATGTCTGTTGTTTTTAACGAGAGAAATAACCTGAATACATTCTGACCTAATTCTGACCATATAAATGTATTTTTTCTTTTAAAAGATCGTTAACGAAGGGTCGTTGTCATTTATTCTTCCTCCTAAAAACTAATCTCCTAGATAAATCACAAATGTATTCAAATACAGCTCGAATTATAGCAATCTATTCTAATGTATCTATAGACTAATATGAATAAAAAAGAGTGAATTTCTTAAATATATCTCCCAACCCCCTATACTCAAAAGTAAAATTTGTTTTCCAATATGCTAAAATTTGCATTATTGAGGGTTTATCGCTAAATTTTTACTTCAAGGAAAATCGAAAATGTAAAACTGTTTTCAAGATCGAGTCAAATTTTTCTTTTTTTCCCTCTTATCTTTAATAGTATATATATATAGAAGGGATCAATTTTAATTATTTACAGTATATAAGTTAAAATAACCTCCCCTCCCTCCCATTCTGAAAAAAACTTATTTGAATCTTACTTCATAATATATAAAGAAGAACTTTTAAGTGTAAAAAAAAATAATAATCACAATAGTTTTTTAAGTTTTTAACTACAGTGTGATAGCCAGAAAACTCTTGAATAGGAATTCGACTTTTAAATTCAAATTATAACGTTATCCAATGAGAATGAGACAGCGCAATTGTGCAGTGAAAACAGACCCATTTCACTAAACAATTGATTTAATAAGTTACTCGTAACGCTATTCGCCAAGTCATAACACAAATGCACTTCTGTCATTGCTTTAATGTCGTATTCCTTTTCTACAGTTTTCTGGTTATCACTGTATCCAGAATTGATCTTGAGACACCCTGTACAATGGCTAAAAACCACATGCATAGCCAAGAATTAGAATGTAACGAGGAGCAGGGAGTAAGGAATAGAAGGGAGATATAACTGACGCGGTTCGCCCTACCATATGATTATACATGCTTTGCAGACGGGTACTTTATTTGAATAAGAAATATTTGTCTGATGTATACATTTACTGCATATACAATAACCTATTCTGAATATTTCATATACAAATGAAGTACCCGTCTGCAAAGCATGTAAATCATATGGTAGAGCGAACCCCGTCAGTTATATCTCCCTTCTATTCTCTACTCCCTGAACGAGGAGCCAGGGATAATTAGACAACAAAACTACGTGTACGTACTATTCAACCGTTCAACAAAGGGTCTAGAGTGTACGAATATGATGAATGGGGGGGGGGGGGAGGGGGGATTGATAGAGATTGGGGAATATAAACTTTGGGTACTCTTCTGTGTACAGATCTAATCTGAAACTAACATCTTCAAAAAATCCTGTTTAAAACTTGGATATAATTATACAAATACAATTGTAGAGTTTAGAAAATCACTAATGGTTCCAGTCTTACTCTGAAGTATTGAGAACTACGTAGGACGGATGGTGTGGTGGTATGAGGGTGTACCCAGAGAAGGTTGGGGATAAACTGGAGGATGAAAGGATCTCTCCGGGTCCGAGGCTCTATCTGTATACGGAGCAAATATAGAACTAGGATTCAATATCTTTTGATACAGATCTAGATACTGTCCCATTTAATATACTTTAATAGTTTATTCTTCATCCACAACAACAACAACAACAACAACAACATCAACAACATAAACAAAAACAACAACTATAACAACAGCATAAACACAGCCCCTCTGTTAAATTATGTATAAAATTTTTTCATCTAAAACATTGAGCCACTTCAGCATTTCTAGACATTGCTGTCATGCACTTTCCTTTAACATAATATCAATATCATAAACATCATCCATAATATCAGCATTGACAGATTCTTGCTCTATTTCGTCCAAAACCCCAATGTGCTTAATCAAATTCAATAATTTGTCATCTTGGTAATTGTCCATAAACCACGTGAGATTTTTGAACGTCGGCCATGCACCGCACCATCCATTATTATAAGTAACTTTCTTTAATCTAATCAGTGTGTAATTTACACGATTTAATGTTTAATTTATACGATTGATTGTTTAATTTACACTATTTAATGTTTAATTTACACATTTAATGTTTAATTTACACATTTATTGTTTAATTTACACGATTTAATGCTTAATTTACACTATTTACTGTTTAATTTACACTATTTATTGTTTAATTTACACGATTTAATGATTAATTTACACGATTTAGTGCTTAATTTACATGATTTAGTGTTTAGTTTACACTATTTATTGTTTAATTTACACTATTTATTGTTTAATTTACACGATTTAATGATTAATTTACACGATTTAGTGCTTAATTTACATGATTTAGTGTTTAGTTTACACTATTTATTGTTTAATTTACACTATTTATTGTTTAATTTACACGATTTAATGATTAATTTACACGATTTAGTGCTTAATTTACATGATTTAGTGTTTAGTTTACACTATTTATTGTTTAATTTACACGATTTAGTGTTTAATTTACACGATTTAATGATTAATTTACACGATTTAGTGCTTAATTTACACGATTTAATGTTTAATTTAAACATTTAATGTTTAATTTACACGATTTAGTGTTTAATTTACAAGATTTATTGTTTAATTTACACGATTTAATGTTTAATTTACATTATTTATTGTTTATTTTACACGATTTATTGATTAATTTACACGATTTGTTGTTTAAATTACACGATTTATGTATTAATTTACACAATTAAATGATTAATTTACACGATTTATTGATTAATTTACACGATTTATTGATTAATTTACACGATTTATTGATTAATTTACACGATTTATTGATTTACACGATTTGTTGTTTAAATTACACGATTTATGTATTAATTTACACAATTTATTGATTAATTTACACGATTTATTGATTAATTTACACGATTTATTGATTAATTTACACGATTTATTGATTAATTTACACAATTTGGTTTGTTTACGGATTTGGTATTAATGTTTTTGCGGATTTGGTATTAATGTTTGCGGATTTGGAATTTAATTCTCACGGTTTGTATTAAATTTTCATAATTTAATTTTATAATTTTACGATTTAGTGTTTAACTTTTATGATATTATGTGTAAAAATATAACGATTTAGTGCTAACTTTTCAAAATACACTGTACTTTAACAATGTATAATTAAATTCATGATGCATTGTTTACATTCACGATGTATTGTTTACAATTATTTGTTTAATTTTCACAATTCACATAGTGTTGATTTACATAATCAATTGTACGAAAACTCTAATATTTACTTACTTAATGTAAAATAAATTAGATTTTAAATTAACATCCAGAATCTGAAAAGACATTATCGCTACATGGATTCACATAAACGTATTGAAAGAAAACAAAAAAGTTTCCACAGTGGATATTCGGATTAAGTAGTTGGGATTCTAAAGTTCCCAACTCAGGCCAAAGAGTTACCACCTCCTTTATTACATATAATGTATCTTAAGGTAAAAAAAGTCCTAATCCGTATAATTAGTATTCAAACGGATTAAGTTAATTCTTTTTTGATTTCTCTAGAAAACCAATCAGTCAACTTTCAAAAAGAAGATGATTCTTTCTTTTATACAATTTCGGAATTTCGTTGAAAGGAATTGCGCTGAATTGAGCGGAATTACGCGTGGAATTGTGCTCGAATTGCGCTGAATTGTGCGGAAATGTGCGGAATTGCGCAGAATTGCGCGATATTACAGGAATCAAGGATTCAAGGAATCAAGGAATCAAGGAATCAAGGAATCAAGGATTCAAGGAATCATGGAATCCAGGAAGGAATCAAGGAATCAAGGAATCATGGAATCATGGAATCAAGGAATCAAGGCTGAGAGAATCAAAGAATCATTAAATTCATCATTAAAAATTTAATAATTATCAAATTGAATTTCCCACTCCCCCCTTGAACGGATAAAAGGATGAAAAATGAGAATAAGATATTTTTAAAAACATTGAAATAGGTTTTAAAATAAATATCCTTTCGATTTAAACCAAATTGCCAATCTAAGGGAGGGGGGCTTTAAGAAGTGTTTATTACATATTGCATTTTGAAAATTGAAAATATGCATCTAAAACGTTGACATGAAGCATTAAAAGAATTGTCACGATGCAATTTTAGAATTGGTTTGATGCCTTTTTAGTATTGGTATGATACATTTCTAAATAGAATGACGAAATACACTTTTTATTTGCCTAAATGATTTTACATAGAATTTACATGATGAATTTTAACTTTTTAAGAAGTGAAAAAACTCTAAAATGCTTGAACCTTTAAAAAATGTCATTCTTGAAAAAAAGATTTCCACGTTTAACGTTTATTCTAATTACAGTTTAAAAGTTTACTCCTTTAGAATCAATATTATGAAGAATTCTTTTATAAATTCATCAAAAAAGTTAGAAAAACTCAAATCAAAGATGTTTCTCATTTATTTTTAAAGATACAGTGGAACCCACTAACTGTGAAATAGGAAGACGACAGAGTTTTTCAAGCTATTGGTAAATCAATTTGTTTTATTGATACATAAAATATTCATAAAAAGGCATGCTTCCTGTTATACAGTTTTGTGGGTCTCACTGCAACATATTTAATCGTTTTTTTCTGAAAGTTCAAACCTTTTCATAAAGAGAAATTTAATAATTTTCAATTTCTGATCTAGGCAAATACTTTTATTTATGTAAAATCTCAATTTTTAGTCAAAACATTATACTGTAAAAAATGTTAGGTAGGTGTTGACACATTTAAACTTTTTTAACTTTCATCTCATGTTCTAAGAAAATAAGCAAAATTTAAACTAAACAAACTCCAATAAGCAAAACAGAGAAACTCATTTTTAAAATATTTTTTTTTACAGGATTTAGGAACAATTATCAAGAAAGTGAATTCAGGAACATGGATTCAGGAACATGGATTCAGGAACATGGACTCAGAAACATGGATTCAGGAACATGGATTCAGGAACATGGATTAAGGAACATGGACTCAGGAACGTGATTCAGGAACATGGATTCAGGAACATGGATTCAGAAATATGGATTTAGGAACATGGACTCAGGAACGTGATTCAGGAACATGGATTCAGGACCTTGGATTCAGGAAAATGGATTCAGGAATATGGATTCAGTAACATGGATTCAGGAACATGGATTCAGGAACATGGATTCAGGAACAGGGATTCAGGAACATGGATTCAGGAACTTAGATTCAGGAACATGGATTCAGGAACATGGATTCAGGAGCAGGGATTCAGGAAAATGGATTCAGGAAAATGGATTCAGGAATATGGATTCAGGAACATGGATTTAGGGACAAGGATAAGGAACATGGATTCAGGAACATGGATTCAGGAACATGGATTCAGGAGCATGGATTCAGTAACATTGATTCAGAAACATGGATTCGGGAACTTGGCTTCAGAAATATGGATTCAGTAACATGGATTCAGGGACAAGGATCAGGAACATGGATTCAGGAACAGTAATTCAGGAAGAAAAATTCAGGAACGTTGAATAATATCTACTTTAATTGAGACGTCTACATTTATATTTAAAGTTTGTGGACCACACATGCATTACATAGTATACGAAATCTCATCTAGCAACTGTGACGTCATTTTATATTTGCAAAACACTCGCTGCATTTTAACCGAAATTTATGCCATGCACCAGGCTTAAAGGAACTATTGACGTAAACTCAAAACTTATTTTTAGAGTGGCGTGTCTGCAACCATGCTTTTTAAAGCTCTATCCTAATCTAATCTGCATGTCTCTCTATAAATTGAGGGTGACTTGAAATTAAGTCTAGAATCTGCACTTTAATCATAAAAGACAATGTTTAGAATTAAAACATACGTATATAAGAAGTGACAGATTAAAAGTTGAAACCTTTTTTAATAGAAACAAATGAAGAAATTGAAAATTTGTCTCAAACTTGATTGTTTACATCTTTGTAACCTAATGCACCCTGGACTAACCAGAGTGAGAAGCATTCGGTTTCTATTATTTGAAATATCAAACGTGTTTTTTGGTCTATAATTCAACAATCTTTAAACGTACAAATTTGTTTATTTTATACTTTTTCGTTCAAAACGTATATGCCGACCAAACAGTATTTAGGAATAAAGGTTAAAAAATAATTTTTAAAAGGTCAAATTGTGGTCGAAAGTCAAAGCTTTCAAAATATTGACAGAACTGTTAAATCCACGCGAATGGCGGAGACCTTAGTGTTTTAAACTATTAGTTTTGTTTGATCGAGTATGGTCAAATTATTATCAAGGGTTTACACAATCAGATTACAAAGGTATGGGGTTTAGAAAATCTAAGTTTTTGGAACAATTGTGCAGTGTAAACACTACAGAGACCCATTTAACTTAAAAAGGATTTGATGAGTTTCCCGTAAAAAAAATTCTTTATTGCATTTTTTCTTCGACAGAAATGCGAAAAAGCGAAATTTTCTGCGAAAAAAGTAGATTTTCGCGAAACATATTTTTTATTTCGCTGAAGACCAGGAAGATGATGTTTAATTTAGCACAACGTTAAAAAGCAAACTTTTAGCAAATACAATTTTGAAATATCAAGAACTTGTCAGATTAAAACGGATTTCAAAAATCAATTAAAAAAGCTAAATATTTAAAAAAAAAAGAAAACAAGAAAGGATTCCCATCTCTTCTAGACACAATGATTGTCGTATTCTTTCTTTCTTTTGAATTTTTAGAATGGAGTTTTTAGTGAATTTATTGAATTTAAAATTGGGGTTTATATTGTTCAAATTTTGTTGGATAGTAGAGGAACACAATTTCTAGATGCAAGGGGGTTTGCCCCTCCCCCCCCTGAAGAATTAGGGTGGAACAATTCCCCCTATCTCTACTTTATTCTAATGTTTCATAAATCTATTTACTTAAGTTTGCCTGTTTAGTTTTCAGTTTACACTGTTTATAAACTTTAGAGATAGAGGGGGGGGATTTATTTCTTGGGTTTAAACATGTGACGTCATAACTTATAAAACCATGACGTCATGAAATTCATCTCTCTTCTTCAAGATTCAGGTTCTTTCCTTGGAATTCGACAAGATCAGCAAATTCTAAAGTTTCTAAACAAGTTGACTTAAATATCTCTTGACATCTTTTATGTACAGAACTACATCTTTTATATACATAATAACATCTTTTATGTACAGAACTACATCTTTTATGAACATAACTACATCTTTTATGTACAGAACTACATCTTTTATGTACAGATCTGCATCTTTTATAGACAGCACTGCATCTTTTATGTACAGAACTTCATATGTTATGCACAGTACTCTTTTATGTACAGAACTGCATCTTTTTTGAACAGAACTACATCTTATATGAACAGAACATGAACAGAACTACATATTTTATGAACAGAAATGGATGTTTTATGTACAGAACTACATCTTTTATGTACAGAACTACATCTTTTATGTGCAGAACTGCATCTTTTATGAACAGAACTACATCTTTTATGAACAGAGCTACATCTTATATGAACAGAACTGCATGTTTTATGTACAGAACTACGTCTTTTATGAACAGAACTACATATTTTATGAACAGAAATGGATGTTTTATGTACAGAACTACATCTTTTATGTACAGAACTGCATCTTTTATGAACAGAACTAAATCTTTTATGTACAGAACTACAACCATGCTTATGTATTTGTATAATATTCTCAATTGTAAACTCTTTGTAAAACTCACATGGAGAAAATAGCCAGATTTAAACGTTTGAAAGGGTACCTTTGGGAATCATGCATACCCCTCTTTAAATGTAGAGTTACTTGAAATTACTACTACAGCCCCTTTAAAGGTTTGCTATTGAAATTGAATATTACAAAAGATGGTTAATGTATGGGGTTTCTTTAATATTGTCTAATTTGAAAGAATCAAATGCTTTTCACAAGTCAAAATTTAACTTTCTTAACTGTATCCTGAGGTGGGGCAAGGAGAATTGAATAAAGATTGTAAACAATAACACAAATGATGAACTCATGTCGCGTTTGTTTACATTAGATCGGCTGCCTTTATTATTGTTGTTACCCAAAAACTAGTTCTTCAGCAGTCCTAAAACGTCACAGCAAAGTGTACGTAAACCCAATCGCCCCCTCCTTCAATTCAATTCTCCTTGGGGTGGAGGCTGGAAATTCTTTTTTGTTAAAGGGACTGTAAGCGTAATTTCAAGTGACCTTCCAATCAAAGATGGAATACCCCTATTTACAATGGTACCCTTAAAACCGTGTTCTAATCAATAATAAGAAAGCTACTGTCACTTTCCAAGGTTAAAAATTGTTCAAATCTGACAATTTCCGAAATCTAAAAGAAAAACTTTTTTGGACACCATAGAAATTTAGAAGTAGACAAATTATGATAACATTTTTATTGCATGATATTTCCTTTGTTTACTCCAAATTAACCCAAATTCTGGGATATTTCCTGTAATGTATTTGAAAGCAGACAATGTTCTGGGCATACTTTACAGATGTGTAGAAAAAACCTAAATTCTAGACACCCTGTCAGATAAAGGTTGATTATATTATATAACACCCTGTACCTATCTATATATATATATATATGTGTGCTTATATTCTAGACACCCTGTAAGGATATATAGGTAGAAAGGTAGACACCTTTCCAGTAGTATATAGATATATATACATATTCATATATATATTCATATATACATATACACCTACCTAAGCAATATTTTATTTAGTTTAATCCCATATTTGCAAGCACACAGTGTATAGTGTCCACTACATATTCATTCATTCATTACGTTTAGATTTGTTTGAAAATTATTTAAAAATTATTTAAGGGAAACAAATTTCTTTTTGCTTTTAAAGATTTTATTTTTNTCTACACGGTCACTTTAATTTTGCCTCTTCAAGGGACTGCAAACATAATTTCAAGTGAACTTTAAAGGGACTGTAAAGGGAAAAATGAAAGGGGGTACAGGCTTGAACCTGAGAATCTCAGGATTTTATTGAGACATGTACCAGTTTGATCTGATGTTCCTGTCTCGAGAAATTGATATAAAACTGTTTCAAAATTATACCAAAGCGTATATATATATATTTATATCAGATTTTGTATAAAAGTTGTAGTATTAAACAGACCATATTCAACAAATACGCAACCAATCTGAAAAAAAATGATATCCCAGAGGAGCCGAAGAAGAAGTTTGCCTATTATTATTTGAATTTAATAATTTTTTATTTCTAATAGATATAATTGATAATATTATTTATGTGTTCGGATCATGTCACCAGAACTCCAACCAATGGTAGTGCAGTATTATTGTCACGTGTCTCCATCTGTATCAAGTGACCAGTAAACTGCACTCTCATTGGAGGGAGTTCTGGTCACATGATACGGACGTTATCTTACATATATACGTTTTGGTATGATTTTGACACAGTTTTATGCCAAAATCTCGAGACAGGAACATCAGATAGATGTCTCATTCAACTCCCTGAGATTCTCAGGTTTCATCCTCTTCACCCTTTCATTTTTCCTTTACAGTCCTTTTAACAGAAAAAAAAACAAATAAAAAAATTTTGTGATGCAAAAATATTAGCAATATTATGATGTAAAAAATTAATTTCATTTATTATGGTATTGTTAAAAACCACATTTAAAATCTTTAAAAACTCTTTTTCAAATTGAGTGCGCCCTCTGAAAAGCATGTACAGAAAACTCGGAAATAGGAAGACGACTTTCAGACTTAAGATATGACTTTAAATAGTCCAATAAGCATGGTATAGAAATTGTACAGGTAAAACAGAATAATATTAATTATCTATCTTTACTATTATTATCAATACTGTTTATTTCTTATCCTTTCGAAGGTTTAAGATTTATTTCAAATGTTTCTCTATTTCTATTTCTAGGCAAAATTAGTGAAGCGAACAGAAAGTATAAAGTAAGTATATCTTTTATAAGTTGTTGATGAAAATCCCCCCCCTCTTCGAAATGTAAAGTTGAACTGTTATCTATATAATAATTCCCTTATGACATTTTTTTTACAAATTTATTGAATTAATGTGCTTAAAAACGTACATAAAGTATTTAGTGAAATATAAAGAAAAGTTCATTTATCATTTCATGGATTTATTGAAAAATAAGTGGTGGTTTAGGACTTGAGTAAACTTTGTTCTACTTCTTCTCTTGTTGGTTGGATTCAAAATCAAATTGTAGAGAAATGATTCAAATATGTTTACATTGTTCAACTATTTTCCGCTATTCATTAAATCTTGTCTCAGAGACAGAATTAATTGAATTTGCGCTATCGCTGAACTTCCAGTTTAAATTTGAATCGCGCCGATTCAAATCCTTCCTGAAACTTTAAATCGGTGGTTCAAATTTGAACCGGCAGTTGCATTTAGCGGTGTATACTTAAATTCAGTAAATTCGGTCCCATGGGCTACGATGCTTTAGTTTGAAAACTAAATTTTTGAATCCATGGGTCTGTCAATACATGCCGTGTAAAGACGAAATTTTATAAATTTTATACAATTCCTTTTTAATTTGACACGGTCTGTAAAGTTTAAGAAATAAGACTAAAAAACATTTTTTATTTTATTTTAGGGAACAAAGATGCGAAGAGGAACAAATAGAACGGATAAAAAGTAAATAATTTTAATTTAAAGTTTCCAGGGACTGTACCCAAATTTTAATTTGTTTAGAACCTTCTCCATCTCCTGCACCTTCCCCTTCTCCTGGGACACCTCCAGCACCTGAGAGAAGAACTCCTGTCCCCCCAGATTCTCCATTATTAACGAAGGTGAATCTCACGGAAATTTCACTTTACGGGGATAATTCATTTGCCGCACTATCCCCGTTTGCCTAATATAGTCTGTTATTGTACTGCACAGTTTGCTCTAGCTGGTCTAAAGTCTGTAATTGTACTGTTCTGCTTGCTCTAGCTGGTCTAGAGTCTGTAATTGTACTGAACAATTTGCTCTATCTGGTGTAGAGTCTGTAATTGTACTGAACAGTTTGCTCTAGCTGGTCTATAGTATGTAATTGTACTGAACAATTTGCTCTATCTGGTGTAGAGTCTGTAATTGTACTGAACAGTTTGCTCTAGCTGGTCTATAGTCTGTAATTGTACTGTACAGTTTACTCTAGCTGGTCTAAAGTCTGTAATTGTACTGTAGAGTTTGCTCTAGCTGGTCTAAAGTCTGTAATTGTACTGTACAGTTTCCTCTACCTGGTCTAAAGTCTGTAATTGTAATGTACAGTTTGCTCTAGCTGGTCTAAAGAAACCATCATCATTGGAGAACTATCAGAGACTCGTCTTATCGGAGACCCTACACGTCTATCTCGTCGAAGATCCCAGATTTTCAACATTGACCCCAACTTTTCATAGCTGTCTGGATCCATGTGAACAACAATCCTTAAATCACACTTATTGAAACTGCACAACAAATACTCAATTCTTTTCAAAGTTTTAAGAATTGCTTTTTTGAAAAGTGATTTTCTGGTAGCTTGAAAATTACCTTTTTACGCATTTTTTTCAGTTCAAACAATAAAAGTGGTATTTTATGTTTTCTAGTTTATAGTAGACATAATTATTCTGCTTTTGTTTCAAATCTCCCTGCAGGCTGCAATAGCCTACTTTTTCATTTTCCCTGGTTCACCCTGTATATGGTGATTATTACGCCGTCTTTAAAAACTCTTTTTAAAATGGAGTGCGCCCTCTGAAAAGCATGTACAGTGATAACCAGAAAACTCGGAAATAGGAAGACGACTTTCAGACTTAAGATATGACTTTAAATAGTCCAATAAGCATGGTATAGAAATTGTACAGGTAAAACAGACTCATTTCACTTAATTAGTGTTTTAATAAGATCAACTATTTGCTTTGTAATAACATCAGATATACTTATGTATTGCTATAAAGTCGTCTTCGTATTTTAGAGTTTTCTGGTTATCGCTGTATCATCATATGGTATGGCGGGACGGGTCGATTCTGTTTCTCTTATATTCCATGCTCCTTCTTGATAAACCTCCATTATTCTGATCTTTTAATTTTAGAACCTCTCTCCAACTCCAGAAACAGAAGCTCATGGGACAATCACAGGTAAAAAATAAGAATTGGACGTATCTGATTACTGATCTCCTCAAGATCTAATTTTATAATCCTTATATCTTTGCGACCTAAAGTTGCGTTTTAAATTATAAATTCTTTAATAGATAAAATAGTCAAAATTTGAAATATCAATCCTTGTTTCAGTAATTTTACTTTATCAAGGGTTCCTGCAAGACCAGTTGGTCGGTGAACCCGCGGCAAAGTACAATTTTATCGTCTTTTACGATGAAATTTTGCGATTTTTTCAAGAAAAAATCGCAGAGCGGGTCTTTATTTCGCTTAATTGTCCCAAGGGACGTTAAATAACTTAACGTCCCTCTGTTTGGGGAATCATAGGTTGGTAGTGAATTGTTTAAAAGACGGTAAAAAAAACTATTAATAACCAAATTTCTAGTTGTCGAACAGTTTCGGAAAAATGAAAATTAAAGCAAACTTAAAGGAGAAAATTCAAGAAACACAAAAGGTTAGATTATCATCTTTATTATCATTATCATTATTATTATTACTATTATTATTATCATCATTATCATTATTATTATTATTATCATTATTATTATTATTATCATTATTATTATTATTATTATTATTATTATCACTATCATTAATATTACTGGTATAATTATTATTTATATTTATTATTTTGATTATTATCCTTTCAATCATTGATGTAATCATCATCAAAATTATTATTATTTTCATCATCACCTTTATTTTTTATTATTGTAATAGTTATCATTATATAATATCTAATAATATTAATTATCTATCTTTACTATTATTATCAATACTGTTTATTTCTTATCCTTTCGAAGGTTTAAGATTTATNGTACAGTTTGCTCTAGCTGGTCTAGAGTCTGTAATTGTACAGTACAGTTTGCTCTAGCTGGTCTAGAGTCTGTAATTGTACTGTACAGTTTGCTCTAGCTGGAGTAGAGTCTGTAATTGTACTGTACAGTTTGCTCTAGCTTGTCTAGAGTCTGTAATTGTACAGTACAGTTTGCTCTAGCTGGTCTAGAGTCTGTAATTGTACTGTACAGTTTGCTCTAGCCGGTGTAGAGTCTGTAATTGTACTGTACAGTTTGCTCTAGCTGGTCTATAGTCTGTAATTGTACTGTACAGTTTGCTCTAGCTGGTCTAGAGTCTGTAATTGTACTGTACAGTTTGCTCTAGCTGGTCTAGAGTCTGAAATTTTACTTTTTAAAGTTTTAAGAATTGCTTTTTTAAAAAGTGATTTTCTGGTAGCTTATAAATAACCTTTTTACGCATTTTTTCAGCTCAAACAATAAAAGTGGTATCTTATGTTTTCTAGTTTATAGTAGACATAATTATTCTGCTTTTGTTTCAAATCTCCCTCCAGGCTGCAATAGCCTACTTTTTCATTTTCCCTGGTTCACCCTGTATATGGTGATTATTACGCCGTATTTAAGTATTTGATAAGAAGCCCAGGAATGTATGTATTCACACTCTGACCCTGAATATTTAAACCCTGGCTGTCGGTCAAGCTGTAAATATTTCAAGTGCGAATACGATCAAGAAATATTAAATAAATTAGGTTTACGGTGCCAATTGCGTATTCAAGGGAATGAAGATGTAATTCAAAATGACGCACTATTTTGTATTTAAGAAGTCTTTATACTGATATCTTCTACATTTCTATTCCGATTAGGGTTTCCAGCGAACAAAAACCTTCGAGAAAAAAATGAAGAAAAAAAATCGTTTGTATTTCGCGAAAATTAATTAGGCAAAAAAATGCGAAAAATTATTTCACAAAAAACCATAGCTGCAACAATTAATTGCGCACAACAACTGAGAGCTCCGTATTGGAAGTTTTATTAATTATTAAAAATTAATGATTTCTCTTCCGTATTTTTTTTGCAAAGTTTTCTTATTTCTTTTTTTCGCGAAATTTTTGCATTTCCTTTCTCGCAACAAATTTTTTTGCAAAACAGAATAAAGCGAAATCTCGTGAAAAAAGGCGAAAAACTTTCGTATTTTTCGCGAAAAAACAAAATGAAAAATCGAAAAATTTTCCGCGATTTACAACAGTACTCTAAAAACTTTTGTGTGTTCAGAGTGTTTGTCGAGCACAGAGATATGTGTGTATAAACTTATCAAGTCCCGCTTGTATTCAGCTGACAATTCCGGGGTGCACCGTGTTGAGTTCAGACTGTTTAAATGGAGGGCATAGTCCCTTTAATATTAAATCTCACACAGTTTTTCGATATTTTATAAAAGACAAATTTTTTCTATTATAATATAAATGCCGGTAAACTGAAACTATATGTTGTTTATGCTTTCAGACAGATTTTAAGCAAAAATGCGCTGAATATTTTGCGCAAAAGTTTAAATCACTTTTGGGCCTGAGGGCCCTCATTGACTTTGCAGTAGTTAGATAGATTTAGTTTTGTCTCTTTTCTCAAAAAAGGGATATTTTAATTATTTTCTAATAAAGGTGAAATCAAGAGCAAAGATGTCAATGCCCGGTACCCTAAAAAGCTTTGTCTTATCAAGTATGATTTATAGTTTAATGTTTATAATTTTGAAAAACATATATGAATTTTCAGAATTTAACACTTTTAAACCTAGAATCTTCCAAATTACTGATAAGATTAAGGTTTCTAAGGTACCATTGTGAATCGGGTTGTGGCATTTTGCATAAAGCGTCATATGAACTTACGCTTACAATACCTTTAAACCGCCATTTTTTACTTTCGGGAACTCTAGAAATAAAAAAGATGATAATTTTTCAGTTTAAAGTTTTAACATTATCTTTAATTTTATAATTCTAATGCGCATTTTAAACTTTTTTCCTCAAAAGTAAAGCAGCCAAATATTTAAATCTGTCAGATTTAATTTCCAAAATTAATGTTTTAAGTCAAGTTAACTTATTAATCAACTTTTATTTGAATTTAAAGGTCAGATAGAAAATGTTTATTAAAGTGGATTTTTACACTTTAAAAAATATTATTTCTGGGTCGGGAGAACTGATCATTCGCAAAAAATAAATTTTTTGCATAGAACTCGATATCTACGGTGTAAACTTTGAAAGCTAGCTCTAAATAATTTATCTTAGTAACTCATCTAGTTAATTTAAATTTTTCCGTCGTGTCAAATATTTTAAATATCTCATTATACAGGGTGTATCTGAATATATCTCAATATACAGGGTGTATCTGAATATATCTCAATATACAGGGTGTATCTGAATACATCTCAATATACAGGGTGTATCTGAATATATCTCAATATACAGGATGTATCTGAATATATCTCAATATACAGGCTGTATCTGAATATATCTCAATATACAGGGTGTATCTGAATATATCTCAATATACAGGGTGTCCCTGGATATATCTCAATATTCAGGGTATATCTGAATATATCTCAATATACAGGGTGTATCTGAATATATCTCAATATTCAGGGTTTCCCTGGATATATCTCAATATACAGGGTGTCCCTAAATATATCTCAATATACAGGGTGTCCCTTAATATATCTCAATATACAGGGTGTCCCTGGATATATCTCAATATATAACAAGGGTGACCCTGAATATATCTCAATATACAGGGTGTCCCTGAATATATCTCAATATACAGGGTGTCTTCTTGTTAGAGGGTCAGAAAGAAATTAAAGTTTAATTCAAGTATTCAGGTTCTATATTTAATTCTGCTTTTACAATCTC
Organism: Eurytemora carolleeae; assembly: GCF_000591075.1. Classification (NCBI taxonomy): domain Eukaryota; kingdom Metazoa; phylum Arthropoda; class Copepoda; order Calanoida; family Temoridae; genus Eurytemora; species Eurytemora carolleeae. The sequence continues at coordinate 329,976 of NW_019396183.1, forward strand.
ATCTCTGTATTTGATTTAGGTATCACAGGACCCGATCAGAAAACGGCTTCGTAGCTTTAACAAATCCTTGCGACGCGCTCGCAGCTTCAGATCCAACAGGGAGAAAGAAGTCTCAAGGTACAGAAAAAACTAAACTCTAAATTTGAAATAGCGTCCAAGTATCACGTGGTCATGAAACACAACAATTGGGAAATGTCGTCTTCTAAGCAAAAATAGATAAGATCCGCATATGACGCTATAGAGGCGAGAGTGACGTCACATGCGGATTTTATCTTGCTATACTAGGCAAACGACGACATGTCCCGTACATTGAAGCAACCTTATTATGCAACTAGCTTGGGAACCCAGCGCTGCTCAGGTTACTAAAAAATACTTCATCGTTTACCCACACTTGAACGATTTTACCGGGAAACTAAATTTTGGCTATTAAAGTCGACCAATTCAACTTAGAATCTCAAAACCAAAGTAAGAACATTCCCGTGGGCCTCTCAAGTTCTCCAATCAAAATTTGAGGCAAATCGGTTCAGGGGTTCCTGAGTTATGATCGGACAGACAGACAGACAAACATAGGTTACAACTCTGGTGTACACCGACCCATTTTACTTAATATACTCGTAAGATGAATTTCAACCAAGTGGTAAAACTATTTGCTTTATAAAAACATTATATAAACATAATATTGCTAAAATTCTGTCATTTTATTCGTTTTGTGTACTGTCCTGTCCTGTTCTGTGTACAATCTCGTTTTACCGCCTATAGTGCATACGTACTGCAATACAAATCTTAAAAGTCAGAATGGTACTTCAAATGAACTAACATTTTCAGTGGCTTGGTAATAGAAAATAATTTTGTAAATCTTAAACTGAAGTTTTTGTTTACCCTAAAAACACTGTTAAAAAGAATGTCTAAATTTCAGAGAACCCTTAGACCCACCTCCGGACTCTAAAAATGATCATGTAATCGGAAGAGAGGTAAGTTTTCATCTTAAAGGGACTGTAAAGGAAAAATGAAAGGGGGTATTATAGGATGAAACCTGAGAATCTAAGGCGCTGAACGATACATATAAGACATCTATCTGATGTTCCTGTCATTAGAAATTGATATAAAACTGTGTTAAATTTATACAAAAATTCATATATATATGGAATTTTGAATAAAAGTTGTAGCATTAAACAGATCATATTCAACAAATACGCAACCAATCTGTAAACGATGATATCCCACAGGAGCCTGAGAATCTCAGGTTTGCTCCTATTATAATTTTTTAGTTTTTATTTTGCATTTTTAATAGATATAATTGATAATATAATTACATATAGTCCGTATTACGTCACCAGAGCTTCAGCCAATGGCAGTGCAGTATCGTTGTCACGTGATACAGGCGGAAATCACGGGAACCGACTTTTTGCAGTTTATTTAGTTTTAAAAAACTTTACTCAAATATATTTTACTTAGAAATCAATTTTACTATAATATGGATGCCATAAATTATTTATTATTTTTCTCTTTGGTAACAAACAGCTTGACATATTATGGAAGAAGACTTTTAAATTATTCACCAACTGTCATGTTTCGTGGGACACCTTGTACATATTCAGTTCAACCACCATACATTGCCGGTCACTCCCTTTAAGAAAGAAACATGCGTGTTGCAGTTGTCCTTGCGACACTATACTGTAACAAATGCCTTACTCCAAAAATTTTTTTGTCTGTATCAATCCAGATACCACTTTCTCTGTATTCTTAAGTATGTATCATTCGGATACAAATCGCTCTCGAACTGTATACTCTACCAAATACGTCTGACCGTAATAAAACAAAGGTTCATATTCAACTAAACTATATTTTGGGTTTAATAGTACATGGGAATAATATGGACCGATAAGTCTTCTTAGAAATTAATAAACGTAATGATATATATACAAGACATATGAATTAGGGTTATTACTAGATTTATTACATGTCTATTTCTCAGGGAGACTGATTTGATATAGTTTTATGTTCATTGCATATAATTAATTGTAGTAAGAAAAAAAGACGACATATTGTTTTCGTATTCCATCCCTTTCAGGTGAGTTTTCTGATCCGAAAGAGTCTGTTGGGCCGGTCAGGATGGAAGGTCATGCCCGAGGATGATTCTCTCAATCTTAAAATGAACAAGGAACTCTTCAAATTACTTTGCCTAATGATGAACATGCAGACAATCGATCTCACTTTTCCCAATGAACATGCAGACAATTAGTTTAACCAATGATTATGCAGACAATATCTTTGCCCAATAATCATCCAAACAATGAATTTGACCAGTGATGACGCAGACAATGAGTTTGCCCAATGATCGTGCAGACAATAACTTTGCCTAATGACCATGCAGATTGCAGACATGTCTGCACCATAACCAGTGATCATTCAGACATTGACTTTGTCGATGATCATGCAGACATTGACTTTGACCAGTGATCATAAAGACAATGACTTTGAAAAATTATTATGCAGACAATAACTTTGACCAATGACCATACAGAAAGTGACTTAGACCAATGATCATGCAGACAATGACTTTGGACAATGATCATGTGGACATTGACTTTGTCTGATGATCATGAAGACAATGACTTTGACCAATGATCATGCAGACACTGACTTTGCCCAACTATGAATTTGCTGTTGACTATTCTAAATATATAATCATGCTCATTTCCATTGAAAATATAAAAAGTATTTTTTAATATAATTTTTGAAGCTGAAATGAATAAACAAAAAAATTTCTTTTTCCTTTGAAATTTTGACAAGATTTTTGAATTTGAAGAGAATTTTTAGGATATTTTGAACCAAGTGTTAGAGAGAATAAGGTAACATTTCCTATTTTAGAATAACCTTAATATACCCGTAAATTTAAAGGTGCATTTGATGTTTTTACAATCTAAAGTCACCAATCATGTTCATTGCACTTTTTAAAGTTATATTCTTGATTCTAAAACTCTGAAATACGAAGACGACTTTTTTAGGATTTTAGGGTCGTCATTTAAGGGACTGTAAGCGTAATACCAAGTGAATATCCACGCATGAAGATTATAATTTCCGATTCACATCGGTACCCTTTGAACCTTTATCTGATCAATAATATGGAAGATATTGTCGTTTTTTCTATAAAGAAACCACAATTCTAAATAAACAGTTTTAGAAATCATAAATATTGATATCTAGTTCATACTTGATCAGACAAAGCTACAAAGGGAACCCTTGTGAATCGAGCATTGCCATTTTTCTTAGAGGGTTGCTTGAAATTACGCTTACAGGCATTTTAAGTCTCGTCCTTTCAGGGTAAACCCGCATATCATGCAGTAGTTTTTAATGTATTCATGTACTTTTTTCTAAGAAATGCAATACTTTTGATGAGAAGCGCCAATCATATGTCTATTTTTGTACCAAGATCATGTTGACATCAAGAAACTTTAGTCTAAAACTAGAAAGCGAATCCTTTAACCATGGTTAAACCCACCTTCAGCCTAGATAGACCTAGGGTTATAAATCCGAGCTGCGCTGATGCCTTAAACTATTACAATGTTTTTACCCATGGTTAAAGTTCACCATGTTTTAAAAAATTCTATCGTCTTTGATCAGCTTACCATGATTAGAATCTGATTTAACTATGGTTAAAATGTATTGAATTTCGGCCTTAAAAATTTTATTATCACTGCAAAAAAAATATATGATTTGATTTGAAGTATCTTTGTTAATATCGAAATAAATTATATTTGTTTTAAAATGTCCAACTACCTGTAAACTATCTAGAGATATGCAGTTCTGTGGTGAAGCGATCCCTGAGAAAATTTCAATAAGGGAAGAAACTGTTTTTTTAGATTAAAATTGTATAATTTTTTCTTTCATATTCAATGTTTATGGACAAAGGAATTCAAAAAATAAGTATTTTTTCTTAAAAATATTCTTTATGCATTTTTCATTTAAAATCTTAACTCTGTTAAATCTTCTGTTAAATTTTCATTTAATCCAAAAAGAAAAACGTAGTTTTTCGAGAAGACGACATATTAGCTAGAAAGACGACATTTGAAGCCGCGTCATTCTAAATATTACACTTTTTCCTAAAAACAGCATTTTCACAGAATACAATGAAGATCTATGCTTGGTGATTGTAAAAATCTGAATAACAAATAAGGGGAAAAAAGAATTATCGTAATTTGTAAATTATGATTTTTAAACATGATAAAAATAAAACTTTTCAAAAAAAAACATGTGATTTAAAAAAATGAAGATAACCTTATAACCTTGTATGTGCCTAAAAGGAAAGAAATAAAATTTTCAAAAATATGATGAATATTATCAGAAATGAATGTTGTTTTCAGTGGAAAGATAAAGCAAGTTGCCACGTCTATTTTCTTAACTTTATTTAAGCTTTTTACTCCTATCTCTAACAAAATTTTTAAAAAGTTCTCTTATCTTTTAATATTTATAGCCTTTATATCCTACGTAAATCAAACTTCAGTCATGTGACTGCTTTGTTAAAAGGAGGAAAATGGAGCCCAAGGCTAGGGCAGGTAAAAATACTGGGATAAACAGAAAATTCTAAAATAGGAAGACGACTTTAAGAATTAAGTAATAACTGTAAAAAGTCCAAAGAGCAAAAGACAGAGCTATTGTGCAATGTAAACAAATCCATTTTACTAAATTAGGGTTTTAATAAACTTTTAGAGTTGTAACAACATAAAATACTACAATGTCGTCTTCCTATTACCTTCTTTTCTGGTTATCACTGTATCTCCCAACTTCTCAGCCCTTTTCATTTTCATTATTTTCTTTAAAGATTTTTACAAGTTTTACAAACTTCGGTTGGGCAGTTTAATTTAGAGTAAAGACATGATCTTTGGTAACCATAATATATATATATATATATACAGGATGACAGTTGGCGAATAGTTTAAAATGTCTTCTTTCATAATTTGTTAAATTATTTTATACCCAAGAAAAATAAAAAAATATTATCGAAGTATTTTATTATACAAAGTATTTTTTAAACGAAATAAACTGCAATTTGAGTAAAAGATTTTTTAAAAACTAAATATACTGCAAAAGTCTTTAACATCTAATTTAGTATATAGAAAAAAACATTTAAAAATATTCATTAATAGTTGTTTTGATATCAAAGAAAATAATAAAAAATATTCAATGTCATATATTATACATAGTAATTTGGATTTATAATTAAAATATATTTGAGTAAAAGATTTTTTAAAAACTAAATATACTGCAAAAGTCTTTAACATCTAATTTAGTATATAGAAAAAAACATTTAAAAATATTCATTAACTGTCATGTTTCGCGGGACACCCTGTATATGATGTATATACAGGGTTCCCCTCAAAGTATGAGACTGCTAAGATGACTTAAAAATATTTGAATAAGAAAATTCAAATAAAAAAGTTTAAAGATGCCGAGATTCTTGAATATGAAAAAGTATACAATACAAATTTCGTACAGTCATCTCCGAAGGCTCATCCTTAGTGAGTAGCCATGTATCTAATATAATTTAGTAATCAGTAATAATTCTTAAGCATACATTTTTAATTTTTTAATAAAGCACAGGAGCTAGTACTGAAAATAAAATATAAGTAAAAAATTCCTAAATAGCGGATGTTTAAAAAATCTTTCGTGTTTGTATTTTATATTCTACTAGGCTTTCAGGGCGCTTCGTGCCAATCTTCTATTTAAATTGTGAACATGTTCTTTTTGTTTACATTTAAAAACAAAAAAGAAAAAAATGTTGCGGATTTAAAAATAAAATTTGCGGATTTTTAAGAATTTAAATTTTTTTACAAATTTTTTTTTAATTTTATCATTCATAAACCTTCCCTGTGATGTCCCACAAAAAATTTGGACCCGATCGGTTCAGCCGTTCTGACGTTTATTGGATTCAAACAGACAGACAAACAAACAGACAGACAAGCCAAATTTATATATAGAAGATGATTAAACAAATTATTCTAATGTCTTTAAACATCGTTTTTAAACTCATTGATTAAATTAAAATTACAGAGAGGACATTAGATGTCGTCTTTTCAAGATTTCTGTGTGTTTTGTTCACAATAACCCTGAGGCAGACGCCCAAATGAATTACCCGTAGTCGGCGTAGAATAAATCTGTAAAAGACGACATCTAGTGTCTTATCTGTTATTTTAAGTAATTTATGCTTCAAGAACAGAACAACAGTTATTATTACGGTGATGGTTATAATTAATAAATGTTATAAATATTCTGGCTTATGCTAAAAAAACATTTACTTGTCAGGCTGAGTAACATTTCAATAGCGTCGAGTTTTTGAACATTGATGGAAGATGAACAACTAAACCACTAATTTTAAAATTGTTTATGAACAAAAATAACGAAAATAAAAACACAAAAGAACTTATGTGTTTTTAAATAATTTTTTTACAATTTTCTACTGTTAACTGAACAATACATTTAGTTCTTAGCTAAGAACAAAAAGATATCGGAAAAGTAGACTTTTTGAATGATTATTAAACAATTTGGTAAAAAGTCTAAAAATGCCCAGCCTTACTTGGTGATCAGTTATTTGAACTAATCCAAAATTTCTAAACTTGCCTAGCCCTTACTTTAATTGCTAGAAATTAGTATTCTAAAAGTAATATTGAATATTGATATCTAAACTGGATCCTTTTTATTAAGCTCAGACTAAGATTTGAAATTAAACAAGGTTTCAAGCAAATCCTCTCTCTGTTCAGATGAAATGGAATCCTGGACTTCTGCTGAAGTTCAACAATTCCTGTTAAAGATGAAAATTAGTCAAAGAACCACCAGCATGCTATTTGAAGCTGGAATTAGTGGTGTTCACTTAAACAACTTTAATAACAATGACTACACAGATATAGGAATACCATTAGCTGATGCATTAATCATCCCGAAGCTCAGGGACAAATATCTAAAGGGTGGTGGGTCTTCACAAAATGAGGAGAGGCAGATTCCAAGAAGATTTGGAGAGCCTGTTGGGTCTAAGATAAAGTACAAAAATGGTTCCATTTTGCCTTGCGAGAATTCAAACTATTCTTTAGATGAACCTCTTAGAGAATTCAAAGAATTTTCTTTAGGTAAATATGTTTATTTTCTACAAATAAAAAGAAATATGTACCTGATTAGCATTAAGCTTATATGAACTCCAAAGCTCTATTGTTGAATACAGTCATTTTTTACTCAGAATAAACCTTATTTGCACACTATAAGGCTTTATTTTTTGTCCATTGAGGTTTTTTTTTATAAGACTTAGTTTTTATTTCCACAGACTGATTGTTGACTGGTTATTATTACTACATGTACATTTGTTTTACGAATATGAATCTTACAAGCATATTGCATTAAGCAAAATGCATATTATTTATTTTAGACACTCCAATGTCTCTGGAGGATGAGGAGAATGCTTTCATAAGTAAGCTGGGAAAATTTGCCAATGCTTGCATCAATTCACGCAAAAATGGAACAATATACTTTGGAGTGTGTGACTCCAGGGGAAAACATAAGCATGGAGAGATAAAGGGTGTGAACACCTCTCTTAGTTCTACATCCAAATATGAAGACTGGATAGAGAAACATTTTAGAAAAAATCCAAAAAGTCTGAAAAATTGCAGAAGAGATGAGCAAACCGCATTTTTAACTTGCATCAGTATGTTGCATGTTATTGAGATTGAAAACAATGATCGTGTTATATTAGAAATAGATATTGAACCAAAATCTTCAGTCTGTAAAAATCTAAAATTTAAGATTAATACAAATAAATATCCAGATGGAGTTTATTTCAAAAGAGAGGGTACATCAAGCATTCCTCTAGTTCCAAATAGCAGAGAAGAGCGTGAGTTTATCAAAAGAACTAGTGTGAAATGGGCTGAGGACAGAATGATACTAGAATCGTGCAAACAAATGCCTTCAAACATTCCTCAGGTATTGAACAAACTTCTTTGTAAAGGAGAACACAAGATACTAGACGGGGTTAGTGAATACCATTACTTCCTGGTTATAAATAGGTTTTGTGAGGAAGATTGCTGCAAAATGACTGACTCTTCTGCTTTTGAATGGGTAAAGCTGATAAATTGGAGGATCATCTTTGACTTTGATAAAAGAACCAAGGAAACAGGAATTTTGTCAAACTTTCATAGGAAGCATAATACCCTGATGCAGCCAAATTGTTTGTCTTTAGATGAGCTTCAAAATCTTATGCAAAAATACAACCATGGTCCACATCTGATGAAAGATTTGGAATATGGTAATCAAACAGTGCATGTTTCATGTGCAGGTTCAGAAAAAGATTCGGAACAATCTGATTTCCTTCAATGGCGTAGTCAATATTCCTCTCAGCTAAAAAGTCTTTTTGAAATTGCAACAGGACCGTCCATTTTAGCAAGTGCAAAACAGATGATATTTGTCATTTGTGCTTGCTCAGATGAGGAAAGTAGGAAATTTAAATATTTCTTGAAAAGCATTTGCATCAAACCTAGTTTACTGAAAGAGTTTTCATTTCTCAGTCAAAGTGAAAACCATCTTAAATTAGTTCGAGAGACAATATTGGAAGAGTACGAGTCTGATGATGAGTCAAAGCTTAGTGGATTTATAGAAAATTCGCTTTGTGTAAGTTGGGCAGAAGTATCTGCTTTTGTAGAGAGAAGTCAAAACATACCAACAGGAAAGAAGTATGTCCGCACATCCAAACAATCAGACATTGAGCTGAAACCTCACGTTTTGAAAAAGTTTGAAAAAGATGGTTTGTCAGTTTTGGCTTCAAATGAATGTGATGAGCTAAAAACACTAGGTGGAAAAGAAATCACAGAATTATGTAATAAAACTATGATATCCTTTCTTCAAGGGCAAGATGCAAGTTGGGAACTTTTTGCCTTTGCTGAAGGGATGAGTACATATGCATTGAAAGAAGCAATTCCATGTGGTTTAATTGATAGAGAAATTGTTACCAGGATACAAACAAAAATAGTCAGCAGTCTCTCAAATAAAGAAAAGTGCATTGTACCTATCAGCGTTGGACATTTACCAGGCACAGGAGCCACAACAGCGTTAAAGCAGGTTATGTGGAAACAAAGGTCTGAATACAGATGCATGATGGTGAATGGAAGGATCCTAGATGATATAAATATCAACAAATTGGCTGATGATATCTTGGCTTTTAGATCTTTTGGGGAGGAAGATGCTGTCATTAAAGGCAATGAGAAATTGTATACTTGTCTTCCACTTCTAATTTTTTTAGATAATTCAGACAAGGAATCAGCTGAAAAACTTCAGAGAAAAATACAAGACGAGATTGATTATCGAGGAATAAAGTTTGAGATTGCAGTTGGTGTACTTCTGTATGTGTGTACAGGAAAGTCAAAAGGTGCTTTAGCTCTGAATGTTGAAGAACATTTTTCTCCTGAAGAAAAGTTACTTTTTGAAAGCAAACTGTACCAGTTTGAAAAGTGCATTGAAACCGAGGATATTATCCCAACTGACATGCTTGGATTTCTGACATTCATGAACAAAGATTTACCAGATAAATATCAAGACTATATAGCTCGAGTAACTAAAGAAATTATAGGCCAGATAGATGGTGCATATCCTGCAGAGCTGAAACTTCTCAAGTATCTAGCTGTTTTCAAATGTTTTAATCAAACAGGAAACATCTCAGTATCCCATGCTAAGATGGTGTTGGGATATGGAATAAGTAATAATCCAAAAATTGACTTTCTGCAGTATACATGCGAATATTTTAAGATAATAGTGAGGACAGAGACTGAGTTTGAGCTAGGCCATGGACACTACTCTGTTTTAGAAATATCTCATTTGCCTGTTGCTGAAGCAATTTTGAACCATTTCTTAGATAAAGAATCATTGTTAGATGTAATGCTAGAAATTCTAAACAACAAGCCATTGGTGAAACATAGATTTCTCCAATCTAAATTTATCAATGACCTCTCAGAAATGGCTACAAAAAGAAGATGGAGTCCTGTTGGTCCTGATTCTGAAAAAGAAAAGGATATGATAAGAAAAAAAAGAATCATTTTCTCCCTTAATTATCAGACTAAAAGATGACAGAAAGCAAGATGCAATAACATTACTGAAAGAGTTTATGCTTTCCATTGAACAAGTCAGTAATTTGCCAGTAGCAAAATACATTGCTAATCTCAATCAGACATTGTCTAGGTTACATCTGGATTACAAGGATTTTGAGGAAGCCAAAGTATTTGCTAAAAAGGCAATCAGTTTAAACGAATATTCTTCAGCTTACCATGACACTGTTGGGCAAATATTTAAGTGGGAAATAGCAACTTATTTAGTTGTCACCAGTGAAGTGGAGAGCAACAAGATTCTTGAGTTAGCAGTGGAGGCTGTTAACAGCTTCAGAAAGGCACAAGATCTAGCTAATCTCAACAAATCACCAGTTCTTCAAGTAGAAGCAGATTCAGAAGAAATTAATGATGATGATACCTTCCCAGTCAGGTGTTCTGGATACAAGGGAGAAATACAGACAATTCATACAGGAATAAATATAAACTGACAATGTTCACTTAATATGTAAATTCTTTTCTACTTCATTTGAAACTATTTGATTTGACATTGCAAAATTTCTTAGGGAGACTGAATATGTGACTAAAAACTGAAACAGAGAAATTTTTATAAAGATTTAAAAGTGAAAAATTGGTCTTATTCTTGAAAGATTTTAATTTGTTAATTCCCAACATGGGTATCAAAAGAGTTTAATTTAAAAAAACCTTTTCTGATGAAATTACATTTAGAAGCTAATTAAAATGTTCCTGCATATTTGTTTACTTTATATTTTTGTTAGTTGCTGATGAAATTTTCAAAAAAGTCCCTGATTCCTTAAAGAATAACTTTAAAGAGTTTATAACTGGAAAATCTGTCAGCTTACGTAAAACCACTGTTGAAGAAACAGATATTGATGTTGAAAAATTTGGAAAATTCATGCAAAGTTTTTTCGAAAGATCGCAATTTTGCTTATCAAGTATTTTAAAAGACACAGACTCAGAGAGGATACAAAATTCAGCAATTATGGAGATGCTCCCAAAATGGTGCAAAAAACAGCAGCATTTATTTGTTGAAAATGGATTTAGCAAACTTCCTGCTTTTCTTCAGAAGACAACAACAACACAAAGGAAGATTAAAGCAATCAAAGAATACTGCAATCTCAACATGGTCAGTTTTCTTTACTATGTTAAAGAAATGAATAAAAAAGATGTACTCTTAATGAGAGAGGTTTTTTCTGAAACACTTAAACTTGCAGAAAAAAATGACCATTTTCTTGATAACTATATAAGCTTATGCATGCTTAATGCTAACCTACCCACCTTAGATAACCCTATTGTACCCTTTCAAAAAGCCTGCAAGTTAAGTCATGACCTAGCCAGCATAACTAATGATGAGCTTTTACAATATGAAACATTTTTCTGGTACATTGCCCTGCATTGGCCAACTCAAAAAGAGTTGGAAGAGAGGAAACAATGTAGAACCTATGATGAGGTTAAGCTTCTTAGCTGTATTCAAAAGCTAAAAAAGCTTCAGGATGAGAGTGCATTCTTTTTGCAGAAGAGGAAAGAAATTCAAAAGCAGCACATGCGACACAATCCGATTTTTACCCTTAAAAATGAAATTGGGTTTGAAAAGCTAGCCTCTTCTTCAAATAATGTGGTTTACCCTTTGGCAAGATTACCAGGAAAAATCAAGGATAAGAGTAACTTGGAATATGTTTTACCAGGCAATAAAACTGTCACCATCAGAGCAGCAAACTTTAGGTACAATCGAGGAAGTTCAGCCCAAAATGTAAAATTTACACTTGGGTTCTCTCTAGCTGGACCTGTTGCCTACCAAATAGAAAGAAGTTCTGATGAGATTCAACGATATAATGATTTTGGAGAAGAATAATAGAAGGTATGCTTCAAGGAAGGGGGTTTCTGTGGATTAGACTAACATCTACTGTTTTACTCTACAGAGGTTTGATTCATCGCCATCACCGCATTTTAAATAAATTAATAATATTGTCAAGATTTTTTAAAACAGAATAAAATGGATATTCTCATGCTAAGATTTATCCCTTGGAAAAAGAGATAATATTGTTTTTAACCTTTGTGACAGAAACAATCTCAAGAACTGACGAGGGTCAACCCAGACCGAAATATATTTTCAATAAATGTGGAACTAACATCTACTTTTTTACTCTACAGAGGTTTGGTCCATCACCATCACAGAATTTTAGAGATAATATCTTTTTGGCACCTCAGAAAACTTAAAGGTTAATTGAACTGCTATTTAATTGCTAAACTTGCTAAATAAAATGCTTTATGAAGTATATATATTTTTTTTTAATGGTTACGCTCATGAAAAGATCTTAGCAATAAATTGTTAAGTGGAATAAAAATTTCTGTATTTGTATGTACATGTATGTATGTATATATGTAAGCTATAGCTGGCCAAACAGTGGGATTGAATGGGCTAAACTTTTTTGAAAAAACTCATTGAGTACTCTGGGGGTAAAATAGGATATCAACATTTTAATTATTCTTTTCAAATCAAATATATTTTCAAAAATCAGAATTTGGTTTTCAAGTTTTTCTAAAATTCCACAGACAACACCGGGCCCTTTGACAAGTGATACATAAAACATTATTAGTAGAAGAAGTCATAATCATTCTTCCTGGTCACTTTGTCCTCACTCTTATCTTGTCCACACATTTTTTCTCAACCCCTTTTTACAGTTAAGATTTTTTGGACCTCTATGACTGTAATAAACGAAAGCAATTTCAAAATTACAAACTATTCTTAATTTTTTTAATAATGAAATGTTGGACCATTTTGTAGAATTTTTGCATTATAATCATTTCATGAGATAAGATTTCCAACTTCATTTTGTCTGCTAAAAATTGCTATAAATATTATAGATTAGTGATGAAAGTTTTATACCTACCTGAATTGATAATAAAGTCTGTTTTGAATGTCCTCTACTGATTTAATACTTGTGCATTTAGCCAGTGATTGATGGTCAGGATAACACATCAATTTAATTTTCGTTTTTATTTTGTTAAGTTGACTCTTCCAATTTTTTATCTAAATCATTAACTGAGTAAGTAAACAAACAGGAGTATGGTTGTTTTACACAACACTAAATTTGTTTGGCGTGGTTTATGGTTTAGACTAAAAATATGCAAAAATATATTTGTTGGTATAAATAGAAAGAAAAAATCCACAAGCTCTATTTGCGATTAAAAGAGATTTAGTAGAAAAATAAGAGAAATATTCTTAATGCAAGGGAATTAAGTCTTTCTAATCCCATCATATCAACTTGATGGTGTTTACCTTTGATATTTCAAACTTAGATTATTTGAGTCAACAGAATTCATAGTTTGAAATTTTTAAGGTCTACGACATTGGGTTGCAAAGAAATGGATATTAAAAAATCAGAGTTTGTGGCAAAGACTCAATTCCTTTGCAACAAATCTTACAAAGTACAACATCAAAGTGTGGTTTCTGTATACTTTATCTTATTATTTGCATTTTGACACCTTTGTAAGTTTTGGAAAGATTTGGTTCAGATTGTGCTAATTTTTTCCGCAGGCATTGTAATACATCGCTTAGTTAATTTCGATAGATATTTATGAATCTTTGGAATAAAATGGAAAACACATTTTCAATTTTTTTAAAGAAAAAAAAATTTTACAAATAAATTGGACTGTGTTGAATAATGTTGAATCAAATTTGAAAAATTTTGAGACATAGACATAAAAAGCAATGGAAATAATTTTTTTAAGATGTGTAAGGGCAGGAATGTGGTGTAATTTTGGCATGCTTTCATGCGAAATTTTTTATTATTTCTCACACCACTTTGAAACTAAACAGCTAACAACTAAATGGGGAAAAAGCGAATGTAGTATGTGTGTCACTGTAGTGCATACGCCATTTCAATTGACTCTATGTTTAGTAGAGTGTTCGATTTACAACAATACTTCTAAAAGCTCTGTCTCTGAAATATTCCTAATTTTCCTTTTGAAAATTTATCATTTTTAATTCCTGGTTTCACTATAAAGTGACTTTGCACATTTCTGGTTCGGAATCAATAAAAGTAAATTTTCAGAATTAATTGTTAATCTAGAAAAACGACAATTTTTTCCACAGTATTGATCAGATAAAGGTTTCAAGGGTTTCGTTGTAAATCAAGTATTTCCCATTTTGTTTAGAAGGAACACATGAAATTACATACAACGATAGTCCCGCGGACCCTGTAAGTTTTTATAAGAAAATTTGATGTTTTGAGATAAGCTCTTTGTTAATTTTCTATTTTAAAGTAATTTCATTGAAAAATGATGTATTATAACACCTTTTATTAAAATGAAAATACAATGTATTTAACACTACAAAGGGTGTATTTATAAAATTAAAACTATTTACGCAGTTTTTCATGTTTTGACCTTGATTGAGGATACATGTATATATTGTATACAACAGAACATTGACGGAGAAAATGCGTACTTGAATGAGAGAGAACTTGATACGCAGTAGATTTTCTCTCATCTTTTAAACTTTAATGCGTACATATACAAAAGAAAATAAAAAAAATATTTCTGTTTAATATTTTTTGTTTTTTTTTCAGCTGGGATAATTTTAAAACAATTTTTATGCTTCTCTTGCTAATGAAATACAGGGTGTCCCAATAAACATGGGAATTAAGTGACGACTTCTGTGTCGTTTTTATTATAACTTTATTATTTCACCTTCAACATTGACCGTTCATTAAAAAATCTGTCCAGGTTCCAATTTATTAAAATAACGAAATCTTTCAAATGTTAACTATATCCGTAAGGTAGACCACATTTTGGAAAGCTCATAAGACGTACAATCTACATTTACCCGATTTACCAGAATTCGAAGACAATTTAAAATTTTATTTTATTGTTTCTTGGGACACATGGTAGCATTAAACGCATTCAAAAAGCGAACCAGAGGTCTAGAGCCTAATGTCTGGACTTTAGAGGTATAGAGGTATAGAGGTCTAGAGCCAAAGGTCTAGACTCTAGAGGTATAAAGGTCTAGAGGTCTAGAGCCAAAGGTCTAGACTCTAGAGGTATAGAGGTCTAGAGCCAAAAGGTCTATATTCTAGAGGTATAGAGGTATAGAGGTCTAGAGCTAAAAGGTCTATATTCTAGAGGTATAGAGGTCTAAAGCCAGAAATATAAACCCTAGAGGTCTAAAGCCAAAAATCTAGACTCTAGAGTTCTAGAAACCAAAGGTATAGACTCTAGAAATAGTAGACAAATTAGAAAGAAATTATGCAAAAACTTGAAATAAAGTATTTAAGAATTAGAAAGATAGTATGAAAAGAATTAGAAAGAAAGAAAACTAGTGAAAAAAAATAAAAGATAGTATGAAAAAACTTTACAGAAAGTAATAAAAAATTTTAAAGAAAGTATGAAAAAAACTTTTTAAAAGCATGAAAAAATTTGGACGAAGGCATGAAAAAACTTGAAAGAAAGTATGAAAAAAATGGAAAAAGCATACAAAAATGTTAAAGAAAGTATGAACAAATTTGAATGATAATATGAGAAAACTTAAAAGAAAGCATGATATAAGGTTATTTGACAAGTATAATCAAATTAGAAAGAAAGTATGAGAAAATTTGAAAGAAAGTATGAAAAAACTTGAAGGAAAGTCTAAAAAAAAACTTGAAATAAAGTATGAAAAATTAAAAGAAAGTATGAAACGAATTAGAAAGAAAGAGAAGGAATGATCGAATTGCAGGGTTAATTACAGTTTCTTTGTTTAATAATTCACGCTTCTCTGCACTGTTTAAATATTGCAGGTTTTACAAATTTTTCTAAATTAGAAAATAAATTAGCTAATTTGTTCACTTTTTGTACACATTACAATGTTTATTGTCTATCTATGAACATTATTGTAACACTTAGTATTGCTAGTATTCTGCAAATTACGTTATTACAATGTTTATTGTCTATCTATGAACATTATTGTAACACTTAGTATTGCCAGTATTCTACAAATTACGTTATTACAATGTTTATTGTCTATCTATGAACATTATTGTAACACTTAGTATTGCTAGTATTCTGCAAATTACGTTATTACAATGTTTATTGTCTATCTATGAACATTATTGTAACACTTAGTATTGCCAGTATTCTACAAATTACGTTATTACAATGTTTATTGTCTATCTATGAACATTATTGTAACACTTAGTATTGCTAGTATTCTGCAAATAACGTTATGATCGCCTCTGCTACTTAAAACTCACAATTGTCACTTTTATAGAAAAATCAAAATTATCTATTATCAATTTTTATAAAGAAAAACAAGGAGACTTCCATCAGTTTTCCTCAAAAGTTATTAAAAAGGGCTATGTGCGCTCGGTTTCTTTAACCCTATTTGGTCAAATTGACCCTGCCGCTATATTTTTTTGCGATAACTCAAAAAGTATTTTAGCTAGGAAGCTCAAATTTTCTGGCTTTTCTAACTAACCCATGCTCCTCATTTAAGGCTAAAAGCTGGGCTTTTCTACCTACTGCCTGAGTCCTCAGGCATACTGCCTAAATGCCTTTTTTACCTAAACCAGACTAAATCTATATTTAGACCTACTTTCAGCCATTGGATTTCAACATTGCACAATTTTTGCAAAGAAATTTTGCCAAATTTTTTGCACAGACGCCTTTAAAGGGAATTTGCACAATTTCACCTTTTCTTGAATACACATTTAAAGGTTTCAAAAATTTTGAACATTTGAATTGCTGGGTCAAGGGCTTTTCAAAAATGTATAATTTGTTGCAATTTTTGCAATTTATTTTGCACATTTTTGGTTAATAACTAGATTTCGTAATAAATATTTGGATTTTTGCAAACTTGCCATTTTTCTGCAGATTTTTAAAGGGCTTTTCAAAAAACGTATCAAATGTTATAGATTTGTATCACAATAAGAAAATAAATTCTCACTCATTCGCATCTAAGGATTATCGCGTTATAAGCCCCAGTTACACTCGTAAAGAGCATATTTTACAACATGTTTTAAAACTTTTTTGCTCTATTGAACTCATTAATCTTTGTGTTGTAAGCTATTTTAAATTTTGTTTATTTGCCCCAAATCCTCTGAATCCTCTCAGCAAACTTTTAATTAATCCCAGCTTTGAAGGAAAAGGTTAGAAAAACAGTTACTGGAAAAAATCGAAGATTTTCAAGCAGAAAACTAATTAGGGAATGTCACATTGTGAATCTAGGTGAAGCAGAACGTTGGAAAGGAATTGAGTCTTTGACACAAACTCAAATCTTCTAATCCCTTTATCTTGGCAACCTGATGCAATGGTGTAAAACTTTGATAATTCAAACTTAGATTATTTGATCTAAAAAAATTAATTGTTTGAAATATATGTACATTGAGTTACGCAGATGTATGTAGATATCTGAAAAT
This sequence comes from Eurytemora carolleeae, assembly GCF_000591075.1. Classification (NCBI taxonomy): domain Eukaryota; kingdom Metazoa; phylum Arthropoda; class Copepoda; order Calanoida; family Temoridae; genus Eurytemora; species Eurytemora carolleeae. The sequence continues at coordinate 347,464 of NW_019396183.1, forward strand.
CAGAGTTTGTGACAAAGACTCTATTTCTTTATCTGTACATTGTAATATTATGGCCGGACACTATACACAATTGTGTTTTCAGGAACGACTTGGAGGACTGCATTATAAGTTTATAACACAGACAGTTAAAGGCCTAATACAGGGTGTCCCAATAAACATGGAAATTCAGTGACGAATTCGATATTGTCTTTTTGGATAATTCTTTGATTTAGTATAGTGATACCAACTGAGAAAGCTGTAATCTGTAAGAGTTTCGTCTGCTATGTTCACATTTTGTTTGTTTTTGTTTTTACTGCATACGGTTGTACTTAGAAAAATAAGAAAATTACAGTATACAAACAGAGTAAACTTGTCCGTCTTCACTGTTCATCTTGCGGAGACATTATAGACACATCTTTACAGTCTTTTACCCTATTCATAAAATAAACTCTAGCAGACATAATAATATTATGGCTTTTGAAATTAGGTATTACAATGCTAAATCATAACAAATGATTTCTCATGTTTTTTGGGACACCCTGTAGACAAGCTTCAATAGTTATGGATATAAACCTGTTCATGAACAATGCACATGACTAATCGAGGAATTAGAAAAAATACTGTTGACTATGCAAGGGACTATCACCTTGGACATTGCCTTTACCATAGTCTAACCGACGACAAGAAATATAGAAATATATGTATGTGTATTAATATATATAAAAATATAGAAATATATGTATATAAAATATAGAAATATAAGTACATAAAAATATTTAAATATATGTATATAAAGATATAAATATATGCATATAAAAATATAGAAATATATGTATATAAAATATAGAAATATAAGTATATAAAAAGGAGAAATATA